>NW_021628697.1:0-10475 GCF_900005765.1 Plasmodium relictum | reverse complement strand
TAATTAAAAACATACAAATAATTTATAACAATTTATTAAGTCAAAATTTTATGATATTCAATGTTATTTCAAAAATATACATTGAATAATTGATTTATTAATTGCCCGTTTAATGACTTTGCTAGAGTATTAAACAAACAAATTAATAAAGAGCATGTATAACTAAGTATACGTTTATATATATATATATTCGTTTTTATTATATATATATATATACTGTTTTCTTATGATGCATAATATTTAATTGAAGTTAAATTTTACTGCATCTTTTAATAAACCTATTAACAGTTATAAATGAGTTTTTATTTACAAAGAATTAATATCTTCTTTTAATTAAAAACATACAAATAATTTATAACAATTTATTAAGTCAAAATTTTATGATATTCAATGTTATTTCAAAAATATACATTGAATAATACATAAACATTTCTCTTATCTCTTAAGTTTTTAATAAGTTAACATTTCTTTCTTTTAATTTTTATTTACACTAAAAATTAAAACATATTATAACATAACATAACATTTATTCATAAAACTCTTCCAAAAAAAAAAAACTTTTATAAAAAAAATATTATTAATTTTTTTTTATAATTACAAAGATGTATATATAGGCTAACTTGTACGTATACAACTAGCAACTAGCTTAGCATGCTACAAAAGGTTAATAATACCTTTTATTAACCAAATATATAATAACACTCCTCATGGTTATATTGAAAGAACATCCTACTTTTCTGTATACAGAATAAATTGTATATATCCACGTTTTTCAAAAATAACACCAGAAACAACTAAGAAAATGAAGATTTTTTATTTAAACAGTCGGTGGAAAAACGTGAATGAAAATTTAATTAAGATAAAGGAAAAACCTTTAATTAAGAATAAAGAGATTAAAGTGGGAGATATTATATCTTATCAACTATCCTAATATAAAAGAAATCAAATGAAACATTATTATGGAAATGGATAATATAAACCACATTGGTTATCCCCGCATAGAGTAACATATTTAAAAAATAGGAATCTAAAAGCCATACCCATTTATTATAGAGAAAAAGAAATACAGACTCTTTTATCAAAGATAAAACTATTAAGTAATAAAATTAATAAAATATATGAAAAATAAATGAGAAATTTAATACAAGTAATTGATCTTCGTAAAAGAAAATTAGATACTACAAATGTATTAAAACTGAAAGATTATTTCAATATTTGTGATAAAAGTAACCTTTCATAATTAGAGAATTTAAGTAATAAGGATAGAAGAATTAATAAAGAAATATAAAAGGAGTTGAAAGTTATAAAACAATCCAAAGAGAGCAAAATATAAGTAATATCATTACTTCCCCTAAGTGGTGGGGTATGGTTATTAAAAAAATTGTTATTAGACTTTTGTAAAATAAAATAAGCTACTAGTCAGTAAAATGTAAGTCAACCATGCACTGACGCTAGTTAAAAAATATATATATATATAAAGCCATTTTTTATTTGTTTATTTTATTTATATATATCTTCGTAATTAAAAAAAAAAATTTAAATTATTTTTTTTTTTTGTAGGTTGATGTTTGTTCAAATTAGAAAGAGAATTAGTTTTCACTTGAAAAATTAATATATGAAATATATAATGTTTATGTTGTATTCCATGTGTATATTTTGAAGTAACATTGAATAAATCAGAGCTTTAATTTTTGTTATTTGTTATAAATTTTGTGTGTGTTTAGATAAAAGAATGTACTTATTCTATGTAAATAAAAACACATTATAAAATTAAACATATATCTTTTAAGCAATACAGAATAATTTAATGTATAATATAATATTATATCTTATAAAATGCCATTATGTATATAATAAAAATAAGTATATATATATATATAAAAACTCATATTTAATTATACGTACTCTTTATTAATTTGTTTGTTCAATACCCTAGCAAAGTCCTTGAGCAGGCATTAATAAATCAATATCATAAAAGGTTAATAATATCTTTTATTAACAAATTATTTATATGTTTTATCAAATGTGAAACATGTATTTCAGACATTTTATGATACTAAATACTTTTTAAATATAAATAATAAAAACGGATTTTAAAATATTGCATTAGAAGGAAGTGGTAAATAATATACTAGATTTTTAATACATAAACGTGGATCAATTGTATTTGATGCATTGTTATTTGTATTAAAAACTAGCACTACGCAATCTCAAAAAGTAAAGGAAAATATTTTTATGGATTTAATTCAAGAAAAATATGTAATTGCATATAATAATGTTATTATCATTTGGATAAAAACCGTATTTGAACAAACTAAAGTAATAATAATTAGAACGTTTATTCATAACTATTTTAGAAATAATGAAGCAAAGTGTGAATTCTGTAAAACATATATAACTTATTTAGGATAAATAATAGACTATAAAGGAGTTATACATTCATTAGATAAAAAGCATTATTGAAAAATAGAGATATAAATCTAAGAAACAATTAAGATAATTTTTAGGAGCTCCTAATTATTACTGAAATTACATAAAGAGTATGTCAGAATGAACTTTCAAATTAGCTACATTTTTATTCAAAAGGAAACAGTTTATTTTGAAGTGTATTCTTAGGCGTTTGCACAAGTAAAAAAGCAATCGGCTCAAATAAATTGTCTTTTATTTACTGAATCTATAAAGTCTTACATTGTCTATACTGATATATCATATTATAATATATGAGCTTTATAAGCAAAATGATTAATAGAAGCTATTATTAACCTTTTATACAATAATAGATAGTTGCTCATGAAGAAAATAACAAATTACCATTCATCTCCTATTTTAAAAAAAAAGAGATTTTTTTTTATTAAAGCTTATATGATAGTTTTTGGAGATTTTTCTTCCAAAATTTTTGTTGAATTAATTTTTAAAATAAAAATTGAATTTGAAGTTTAAACGAAAAACAAAAAGGGTTTTGTTTTTATTAATATTTAATTTTTACGTATTTTTGTAAGACTGCCAATAGCTATAATATAAATTTATTTGTCTAAATTAATTATTCTACATAATCAATAATTTTAATTAAGATTTAAATTTTTAATAACAATATAAAAGTGTAATTCTATTAAAGTTAATGCTTACAAAACAGTAGCTGCTTATTTATGTACATTGTATGCATAAAATTTACTTATTAATAGCATAAATATATTTTTTACAATTAAAAATCAGTAGAGACATATCCACACGTTCACTATTAATTTTATTATTTAAAATACTTTGAAAGTATTCAAACAGCCAATTAATAAATAATACATCCATTTAATAAATCAATAATCTAATATATTTTTTATTTCATCATAAATTTATTTTTTCTAAGTAGTAAAATTTTAACTATTTTATTTATCTCATAAATCATTTGTGATTAATAAAAAAATAATATATTAACTAAAAACATAAATATTCAATCATAAAAATCAAGTAATTTGAAAACAAAATTCAGTATAGGGGTCATTTTTATCTTTTTTAATTGTCATATCTTTCATATATTTATATTTTTGCCGAATATATCTTAAATATATATATATTTTAGTATAATTCTTTTTAATATACATATCTTCTTTTTTTCAATTGAATCATTTTATTTTTAAAATATTTCAATACTGATTTATTAATTGACTACTCAATTATTTTTGTATATTAAAAAATCAAATTAATAAAGGGCAAAAAGCATGATAAATTTATTAAGGTTTTATATGTTTCTAATGGAAATTTGTAAAAATTTTATTAAAAAAAATTCTTGCCATCCTTAACTGCTTCTTACTCAAAAAAAAAAATTAAATAGTTATCATCAGTTTTATCATAAAAAGTAAAAAAAAATTAAGTTCATTTCCACCTTTTCTTTTAATGTGTATACATTTTTAATATTTTCCATGTAAAAAGAAATAAAGTTTTATTAAATACTTAATTTTTACAAATAGAGAGCAATTTATTAATTACTTTAACTGTATAAATAAATTTAACTCTAATTTTTAAAATTATATTTAACATAAAAAAAAAATTAATAACGCTATTGAAAATTAAATTTATAATTTTATAAAATAAATTAAATATTTAAAAAGTTTGATAATTTTCTTTATTGATTGTTAACAAATAAGAGATCTCCAATTTTGATATATTTTAAAAAAATAAAGAATAATATTTATAAACTACAATAGTTATATTTCTTTCTTTTTCTTAATATTTTATATAAGTTACTAATTTTATTAAATAGTTAGGGAATAACCTACAATAATTAAATATAATAAAAACAAAGAAGAGCACACAAGTAGTGCATTAGAAAAATATAAAAAAAAAAATAAAAATAAAAACAAAAACAAAAACAAAAATAAAAATAAAAAATAAAATTAAAATAAAGATGAAAGCTGTATATAAAATTTTGCATGAGAGAAAATATCATGATGCTATAATTAATTTAATTCTATAGTAATAATGAAAATAAATATCAATATCAATTATATTCTTATAATAATTTTAATTATAATCGTTATAACTTATTAATAGAATATATAAATAAAAGTTGTAAAAAACGTATGTACATCATTGTTATAGTATATAAAATATAAAAGAAAATATATATATTAAAAATAAGAATAAAAATTATAAAAAATATAAAAAAAATAAATAAACAAAAAAGGAAATTAAATACCACTTGAAATAAAGATAATGAATAAAGGATTCATATTATTTGCGATTATTTTATTGTTCGTATATTTGTAAATGAATAAAAAAAAAATTGGGTAAATTGTCATGTCTTTACGAAACACTTTTCTAAATTATTTGCTCGAATTCACATTTCACTATAAAATTTTTTTTTGAACTTATCAAACTATATTTAATTTTTTATTTTAAAGAATAAATTTTGATAATATTTCATAAATTGGCCTCGCAAAATTGAAATTTGATAAATTTGTAACTAATATTTACATTTTTTTTTAATCTATTTTAAAATTGTTTAAATATATACTTAATAACCATTCTTTCAATTTTTTTTTATTTTAGTTATATATTATATATAAATACACACAACTCTACACTACTAACTTTTATCTACAATAAAAAAAATTTCTTTCATTTTAACTATAAATTATAATTACTTAATAATACAAAAAATTCTTATTGTGCTCTAATTTTAAAAATTTGACACATTTATATACATTTTAAAATAATTGTTATATTCCTTTTTATTTTTTTAAAAATTATTTTTTTATTTTCCTAGTTTACATATTTATTCCCTTCCACTGATACAATTTATTATATTCCCGTTGTAAATCTTACTTTTGTCTATATAATTTTTTTATTCATCTTTTAAAGTTAAATTTTCCACAAAATATATGAAAAAGGGAATTCTGTGATAAATTTTTTTACAAATAACGTACAAAATAATATTTCGAACACACAACTTTGCAAAGAGCAACAAAAATCAAGAAATATATAATATAATATATTATATTTAGGCTTTAGAGGAGGAAAAGAAGAAACTATTTTTTCATAACCTTGAATATGGAAAAGACCAAAATTGAGATAGTTTTGTTTACTCTTATATTTATCTTTTTTGGTAATATATATGTATGCATGTTTAGTTGTATTTCTATTATCTATGTTTTTTAAAAGTTAAATACTTTTATTGCTACTGGTATCATTATTTCATTTTTATGTATATTTATACATACATATAGGTATCTACTTTGAGAAAAAAGTGGAAGTAACATCAACTAATATTAAATCGGGTATTAAAGATTCATCATTTTTTTCTAATTTGAAAAAAAAAAAATTAGAAAATAATTCTATTACTGCACATAATAATAATCAGAAGAAAAATGTTAAATCTTCTATTTCTTCAAATTCAGATGTGTATAATAAAAAAATAACTAGATTAAAAACTGAAGACGAAAAATCACTGGATTTATATAGAGTAAAACCATCGATCATTCTAAAAAATAATTATATTAGAACAAAACCATTGAATATTGTGTATATAGAAAAAAGCGTTCCATATTTATCCAACACTTATATTTCTAATGAAGGAAAACGAAAAAAGTTAGGTAATACTTCATATTCCTTTATTCAAAAAGAAACTTCGGAATTAATCGATATCGAAGTTTTAAATGATTATAATAGTTTAATTACAGTACTTAATGGAAGCTACACTAACGCGAAAAATATCTATATGAACTCGCACGCCTATAAAGAAATGGAGCATTACTTTAAAGAATTACAAGATGATAAATATAATGAATTTAGAAATGTAATAATTCCTTTAATAAATAATATGACTGAACTAACGCAACAGTATATGAAATACTGTGAAGAATGTAAAGAAAAAATTGCAAAAGAAATGAATGAATTACATGAATTTATAGGAAATTTTGAGGAAGTAATATCATTTACAGAGAAAATTAGTGAATTAAAAAAAAATATAAAAGATATAAAAGCAAAATTAGATGAAGACTTTAAAGTTATTAGACAAAAAAAAGGGGAGGTGCATGATAAGTTATCGCTTATAATGAGTAAAAAATATTGCACTCTTCTATATTGCGACAAAGTGAAGCCTTTCTATGGGTCTGCTGTCACTTATTATTATAGTAAAACAAAAAAAGATATGAGTGATTATACTGACTTTTTACAAGAAGCTGAAAATTTTATAAATTCTGATAATAAGTTACTAAAAATTAGGGATAAAAATTTTTATCACAAAAAATATAAATACTCTTTAAAGTTATTAATAGAAGAAATTAATGTTATTATAAGTATTCATAAAAAAAACAAAGGAACTATATCTAATAATATTAGAGTTCTTAAATATAGTAATTCTTATTATAGTTCATGTAAATTCAGTTCTAATAATATTGTTAATATTGTTATTTCCCCTTCCGTTATGTGTAATGAAAATGTTTTTGTAGAAGATTGGAATAAAAAATTAAAAATAGATTTTGAAAATAAAAAAAAAGCAATTTATGATTTATTTGATAAAATAAAACAGGAATTATGGGATAGCATAAATTCCTTAGTTTATCCTCAGGATATAGAATCACAAAGTGTAGAAATTACTTCACAATCACAAAAACTCTTAAGTGATACAAATAGTATGATTTATGAAAATTGTGAAACGTTAGATGATTTATCATATAGTAGTCCAGGAATTCCAATCATTAAACATGAAATTACTAAATTATATGCTGAGGTAGTTACACATAGCATCAATATGAATAGTAGCTTTGATTTGATCAATAAAAAATGTGATTCTATTAAATCTAAAAAAAATAAGATAGAGACAATGAAAGCAAGTCTACCTTTAAACGAAAGTAAAACATTAAATGATATCACGGATGATGTTTTTACTACAAAACAAAATATTGAACGTATAATAACATCAGTAAATGATAAAATTGAAGTAATACAAAGTAAACATAAAGAAATAAGTGAAATAAAAAAAAAAATTGAGGGACTAATTGAGCAAATTAAAACAAAAAAAGGGGAACTAGATGAATTAGAAAGAAAAGAAGACGAAGAAAAAGAACAATATATAAAAAAAATCGAACATCACTTGAAAGAGATTGAAGAAAAAGTAAATAAATTGAATCAATTTATAGATTTAAAAAATAAGGATAATGAATACTTAAAAGTTATTGAAAATGTAATAGATGCATCATCATGTAATAATAAGGATGAATATACAAAAAAAAAAGAAGAAGCAAAAGAACAATGGAAATCAGCTTTAACATATTTATTCGGTGATGAAAGGATAGAGAAAAAGTGTAAAGATATGCCAGTTTATTTATCTGAAAAGAAAAAGTCAAATTATATGATATTTGACTTGGATACAATCAATAATATATTTAATAATTTAAACCAAAAATATATCGAGATAGATAATATTATAATTGAAAGTACAACTATTGTGAATGATAAGATAGCATCTGCAGAAAGTAATTTTATACAACTTAGGGATAGAATTATAAAAGAGTCAATTGAAGATCTGCATAATAAAATGAATAACTCATTTCAACAATTTAACAATATATTGAATTCTATATCTCAAAATATGACTAATTATAAAGCGAATATAGAAAAATTTAAAATATTGGAAGATTCCATAGAAAAAAGAAAGCATGACATTTTGGATAAGCTTATTGAGGAAGATAGTGACACATTAAAAGAAGATACATCAACAGAAATATTGAATCTTGAGAATGTTATTAGAGAAACTAAAAATTTAATATCAACAAACATAAGTGATGGAAGAAGTGTTGTATATACATTTCAAAAACAATTTGAATCATATGACAAAATACAAAATTATTTTGGTATTCTTAAAAATAATGAAATTTCTGACAATATTAATGATTTGAAAACAACAATTCATGAAATAAAAGCAGATAGCAAACTAAATGATTATGAGACAAAATATAGGGATGAAACAAATTCAATAGATGATAGTATAAAAAAAGTCGAGCTATCAAAAAAAGTTATAGAAAGTTTTAATATTTTAAATAAAGTTATAAATGGATCTAATAAAAATAACGAATCAATAGAGTACTTAAAAACAAATTTGAGAGAGTCAGAAGAAAAAATAGATAGACAAATTCTTTCTGTTAATGAGGATAATTTAATAGAAAACCAGGTAAAAGGGAATCTTTTAAGTAAATTAAGAGAAAAAAAAAATATGGAAGATCAAAAAAGGAAAATTGATAAATTAGATAAAGATTCAAAAGAATTACAAAAATTATCTTTGTCTTTTAAAAAAACAACAAAAAGTTCTCTTACTGAAGAAAATATAGAAGCCTATTCAGGAGATATATCAAAAAAAAAAAAAAATCTAGAATCTATTACAGATGAAATATATACATTAAAAGTGGGAATTACGAAATTAAATTTAGAAGTTGACAATTTAATTAACACCCAGAATAATGAAATTGCAGATTTAATTTATGAACTTATAATAAGATTAGATCTGGATATAAATAGTAAAACAAAAGCAATCTTGGGAATTCTAGAAGTAACAAAAAATAGTTTTGAAAAATATAATTCTGAAGAAGACATAAAAAATATTCATAATGAGAAAAATGGGGAAAATCTAAGAGCAATATCACAAAATTTTAGTAATTTTAAGGATGAAATTAATACTTATAATGAAAATTTTATAAAAATTCAAAATGATTCTAAAAAAGAAGTTGATAAATCTGATGAATTGAAGTATAATAATGAAAATTTCGATGACAAAAGAATCAACATGAAAAGGTATCATGATAATATAAAAAAAATATCGGAAAATTTAGATGAGATGGAAAAAGAGCTAGAAACTTCATTAAAAAATATAAATAAAAAAAAAGTAGAATATAAAAAGATTTTGGTAATTGATATTCTTGACCAAATCAGTGATAATAAAAAAGGAGGTGAAAAAGAAATAACAATCATTGACGAGTATAAAGAAAAAATTGAGGAATTGAAAGAAAAAATACCAGACTCGACAGAATGTGAATTAGTTAATTTTAAATATGAGGATTATGTTAATAATGCTAAAAAAAATAAGGAGATAATAATTAAATTGGAACAAGAAGTGAATTCATTAAGGGAAACAGTATCTAAAGATATAAAAGAAGATGAAATTAATAGGATCCAAATGGAAGTCAAAAAAAAATTAAATGAAATTATAAAAGAAAAGAATAAAATAGATAATGCATCAGAAGCTCTTAAAAATATGGGAAAATTTTTAATGTTGACAAAATTTAGTATAGTAATGGATGAAATACAAAGTAATGTAAAAAAGGTAAGGGAAGAAGAAAAAAATGCAGAGAAAAAATTCATAGAATCAGAAAATATTCAAAAAAATATATTGGATGATCTTAAAAAAGTAGAGGAATTACAAAATTTACTTATACATAACTTAGATGAGGATTCAATAAATGGAAGCATAGAGAAAGTTATATTAATTAAAGATCGCACTGAATCCAATTCAGAAAATATAAACATGCTTTTAACAGAAGTTGAAAAGCATAAGGAAACTTCTTCCTTATATCTTAATAATACCATAAGAGGAAGAGAAAAAATAGAATATTTAAAAAAGCATGATAATGATGAAACACAAAATATAACTGAAGCAGTAATGCAAAATATAAATAATTATGTTCATGAATCTGAAAATTGTTCAAAAAATGCAGAAAGACACGCACAGGAAACTAGTAAAAATTATACATTATCTTTAGAATACACAAAGGAGGTGAATGATCTCTTAAAAGATTCTTTAATTTTAGCAGAAAAAATGAAAGTTGAAATGAAAAAAAATTATGTTATAGATATGCTAATAGAAATCCAGGAT
The DNA here is from genome assembly GCF_900005765.1 of Plasmodium relictum. Taxonomy (NCBI): domain Eukaryota; phylum Apicomplexa; class Aconoidasida; order Haemosporida; family Plasmodiidae; genus Plasmodium; species Plasmodium relictum. Next base: position 115 of record NW_021628697.1, on the reverse strand, counting down.
AGTTATTACGATAATAAATATATATTAGAAAGATTAAAAGAAAGATTAATTAAAATAAATCAAGAAGATATTAATATGAAATGTGAATATGAAGCAAATAATGAAAAGTCTATAG
>NW_021628695.1:0-10610 GCF_900005765.1 Plasmodium relictum | reverse complement strand
GGCACTAAATGGTTTTCAAAAATAGATCTTAAAAATGATTTTTGGAATATTTCATTAGAAGAGAACAGCAAGCAATATACAAGTTTTATAGTTCCCAAACATGGTACATTTGTGTTTAATGTGTTATCATTTGGATTGAAAATAAGTCCTACCCAATTTCAAAGAATTATGGAAAACATTTTTATGGAATTAATTCAAGAGAATTGAGTAGTTGTGTATATTGATGGCAACCATCATTTTAACAAAAACTATAAATGAACATCATAATGTTTTAAAGAGAGTTTATAAATTGTTGATGGACAACAATCTTGGAATAAATATTGAAAAATGAGAATTATATAAAACCTCTATTACCTATTTAGGACAAATAATAGATAGAGAAGGAATAAGACCTTCATTAGATAAAATAGAAACAATTATTAAAGCAGAAAGACCTAAATCAAAGAAACAATTAAGATCGTTTCTAGGAGCTGCTAATTATTATAGGAATTATATAGGAAATTTTTCAAATTGGACTTCTAAATTAGTTTCTTTGTTGACTAAAAAGAAAAATTTTGAATGAAATGAAGAACATTCACAAGTATTTGAGCAAATTAATAACAAAATGGCTAAAATAACTTATCCGTCATTTCTCGAGTTAGGAAAATCGTATACTATTTATGCCGATGTTTCGGATTATGTTATAGGAACCATATTGACTTAGATAAATAAAGACACCAGTGAAACTAAGTTTATCCATTATACATCTAAGAAATTAAATGATGTTCAAAGAAAATGGAGTATAGTTGAAAAAGAATTATTTGCTATAGTAATAGCTTTTGAAACATTCGATTATTATATTAATGGATCTAAAGTATTAATAAAAACTGATTATAAAAGTTTAATTGTGTATTCAATTAATACTGGAAAATTGTATAGATCAAAATTGAGATTATCTAAATTTAACTTAGAACTTGAACATAATGAAGGAATACAAAATAGTTTAAATGATTGGATCACTAAATCAACAGAAGATGATACTGATCTTTCAAATTATATGGTGTTGTGTTGTAATAAACCTTCAGAAGCATATGAAGATATATATATAATATCCCATCTTGTCAAGAAATCGTTGAAGTATATGAAAATAAGAATAATATATCGAGAGGTGTAGTATGGAAGAATAAATTCCCAGTTCATTACAGAACAGAAAAATTATATATACCAGAAAAATATAGAAACCATTTAATGTATTTGTTTCATAGCATTAAGTTTGCAGGACATTGTGGAATGAACAAAACATTAAAGAAAATTTGGAAGCACTTTGGTGGCCTAATATTAGCAAGGGAATTGAAGATTATGTTTCAAATTGTCCAATATGCCAAATAATGCGTAATAAAAGATTTAAACAAGATATAAATCAAGCATTATCAAAACCTAATATATTTGATGTGGTACCATTAGATATTGCAGGTCCTAGAACTTGGTAAAGAATACTATATACAAGTAGCAATTGACCATTATTCACGTTTTATGTTAACAAATATAACAGATAAAGCTCCTACATCTAAGGACACAATTAATATTATAAGAAATATATGAGCCACCACATTTGGATGTCCAAGAAGTATTTTAATAGATTGGTTAATAAAAGATATTATTAACCTTTTGTAGTACACTAAACTATGTTACTGGTCGTGTTTGTACAAATTAACCATGCACTGACGCTAGTTTTAAAAAAAAAAAAAAATTAATTTTTTTTTTTTTTTGTTGTGTGCTGATGTTTTGTTTTTCGAATTAAATAAAGAATTATCTTTTACTTATAAAAACTTAAGATATAAAACGAATAATGTTTATGTTATATTCAATGTATATATTTTAAAAAAATAATAACATTGAATAAATTATAGTTTTGATTTTTGTTAATTGTTATAATTTGTTTGTATGTTTTTAATTAAAAGAAGATACTAATTCTTTGTAAATAAAAACTCATAACAATTAATAGGTCTATTAAAAGAGGTAGTAAAATTTAACTCAGATTAAATAGTATGCATCATAAGAAAACTATATATATATAATAAAAACGAATATATATATATATATATATATAAACGTATACTTAGTTATACATGCCCTTTATTAGTTTGTTTTGTTTAATAACTTAGCAAAGTCATTAAGCGGGCAATTAATAAATCAATAATCTAGCAAAGTCATTAAACTACCAATTAATAAATCAGCATCATAAGAAATAATTATATATGCAATAAAAACAAGTATATATATATTTAAAAACGTATATTTATTTATACATTCTCTTTATTAATTTGTTTGCTTAATACTCTAGCAAAGTCATTAAGAGAGCAATTAATAAATCAGATATCGACTTATTTTTGTCTTTATATGTTATTCAACTTATTTCCATACTTCTTGAGGATCTCCATCAGCTTTTAAATCGTCCACTTTTTCTCCCATAAATTTATCCTTTGTGTCGTCTACTTTATTATTGAAGTCTCTGCATTGTCTTCTTTTTTTTGTATTATCTTTTTCTATATTAATATTCTCAAGTTTACTGTCAAAATCACTAGCAACTAGACTCCACTAATTATTATAAAATATTGATAATATCCTTTATTAACCAATTATGTACTATAAATTTATGTATACAAAAAAGTTAATAGACACACACATTATTATGCACGTCCATTTATCAAATCTTTGTAAGTTAAAAATAATGTTTTACTCAGTGATTTAACTGCTATTTCCATTTGTTCTTTTGAAAGACTTATACCTTTACGCATTGCCTCCTTTTTAATATTATGTTCTGCATACTCTTTTGTTGTCATGCTCTCTTTTTTGTATTTAGTCATTTTATCCATTTCTTCTAACGTTATATCACCCAAAAATTTATAGAATTTCTCATCGCAAGCATAATAGTTTGCTGATTTATCTTTCTCATATTTTGGAGATTTATCTTCTTTATATTTTGGAGATTTATCTTCTTTATATTTTGGAGATTTATCTTCTTTATATTTTGGAGATTTATCTTCTTCATAATTTGGAGATTTATCTTCTTCATATTTTGGAGATTTATCTTCTTTATATTTTGGAGATTTATCTTCTTTATATTTTGGAGATTTATCTTCTTTATATTTTGGAGATTTATCTTCTTTATATTTTGGAGATTTATCTTCCTTATATTTTGGAGATTTATCTTCTTCATATTTTGAAGATTTATCTTCTTCATATCCTGGAGATTTATCTTCTTCATATCCTGGAGATTTATCTTCTTCATATTTTGGAAATTTTTTTTTTAATTTTTCATGATTTTTTTTTTTCTTTCGGTGCTTATAGAAGTATATTCCCAATCCTGAAGCTATTATAAGTGTCAATCCCGTAATTATGCATGATATCAAAATTATTTTCTTTTGTTTTTTTTTTTTTTCAAGTTGATTATTAATTTTTTGCAATGTATTTTTGGTATAACTGGTAGAAAAAATATTTTTAGATAAGCATGTTTTTAATGAATTGATAAGCAATAAGAAATAAAATAAACAAAATATTTTTGAAATTTTCATTTTAATTTAAATTAAAAATTAAAAAAAATAAATAAATTTTTTTTTATACGAATTATTTCAAAAATTAAAGTTGTATATACGACAGTAAAAATATTTTTTTTAATTTAATGAAGAAAATTTTTTAAGAAAAAATTTTATTTTATATTTTATAGTTAATAATTTAATTTTATATTGAAATAATTTTTATTTTGCGTGAAAAAATTTTAAATAAAATAATTTGAATTTTGTTAATAAAAACATTTCAAATAAGAAAAATTCTGAATAAATTACAAATATTAAATTTAAAATTTAAAATTTGGTTATGCATTTAATTCATTCATTTAACTTAAAAAAAAAAATAGAGGTTTCAATTAAATTTATAAAAAAAATTCTTAAAATATTTTTTTTTTTATTTACTAAAAAATATAAATAAATACAAATATAAATTATAACAAATGAAGTTTCTTCATATTTCAAACATAATGATTTTTTATTTTATTTTTTTAATTAAAAATTTAGCGCATATCTTTTTCTTCAATATAAAAAAATACATATATAAACTCTTTTATATATTTATATATGTACATATATCTTTCAAAAGATATTGTTAAACTAAGAAAAGATGATTCCCTAAAAGCATCTAATTTATATACCCTTTTATATATATAATTTATTACAAAATATACGCATATTCTAAAATATAAATGTACTATATGTGAAGATTTTTTTTATGATACCGACTAATAATTTTAACTATATTTTAAAAATAAAAAGTAAAAAATTAACGAAATAAATCTTGCATGAGATAAAGTATTTAGTCCACTACTAAAATTTATTGTGGCATATCTTTTAATTTCTTAGTTTAATATTTCACAAATAAAATTCCCATAATTATAAATTTTTTTTTTTTTTTAAATTAAATAAAAATTAAAATAAAGATTCTAAAAAGATAATAAAGGTTAAAAATTAATATATCTTAATTTTATATATTACAACATGCTAATGTTTTATTAGTATTTTATAATTTTTTGTATAAAAAAATATTTTATTATTTTTTTTTTTTTCTTATAATTTTCTTAATTGAACATTGTGTAAATGTATGGTTCCATTATATGAACTTAATTTTAATTTTTATTTCATTTTTATTTCTTAATAAATTTAACTTATGTTCCGTAATTATATTACATAAAAATTTAAATAATATATCTACTATCTGAGCATAGTCCTTAGAATATATTCACCATCATGCCATATAATTCACTGTCATCATTTCCATCATAAGTTAAATTGAGTCATTGTCATAGAATAATTTACATCTTAATTTTTATTTTTAATTTTTTTGCAGACTTCTAAATATTGTAATTGCAATTTTAATGACTATTATTATTAGGATTACATTATTCATATTCACTTCGCAACTGCATTGCCTTTTATTTTAAAAAATATTTTTTTTCCTTTTAAAATAATATATTATTTGATATAATTTTATTTATTTTTATACTTATATGATTATTTGAAGAGTTTAATTTTCTATATAAATTTATTTTTTAAATATTTGATATGTTTGATATTTAATACAACTGTTTTTATTATTTATATTCTCTATATTTGATTTATTAATTGGCTGATAAATGGCTTTGCTAAAGTATTAAACAAACAAATTAATAAAAAGCATGTATAAATAAATATATATTTTTAAATATATATATATGTACTTGTTTTTATTATATATATAACAGTTTCTTATGGTATATATTATTTAATTTGAATTAAAATTTACTTCACCTTTTAATAAATATGTTAAATTGTTATAAAGGAATTTTTATTTACAAAGAATAAGTATATTCTTTTAATTAAAAACACACAATTTATAACAAATGACAAAAATCAAAATATAATTTAAGGTTATTAAATAAAAATATACATTAAATATTACATAAACATATTTTCATCGACTAAGTTTTTCATTTCAGTAAAAATTAATTATCTAATTAATTTTTTTGAATAAATGTACACACAAAAGAAAAAAAAAAAAATAATTTAATTTTTTTTTTTTTAATTAAAAAGATATATATAAAAAAAAATAACTCTATATATTTTTTTTCTTTTTAACTAGCGTCGGTGCATGGTTGATTTGTGCATACACGACTAGTAAACTAACTTAATGTACTACAGAATGTTAATAATATCTTTTATTAACCATACACCACTTAGGGAAAGTAATGATATTACTTATATTTTGTTCTCTTTGGATTGTTTTATAACTTCTAACCCTTTTTGTATTTCTTTATCAACTTTTCTATCCTTATTACTCAAATCTTCTAATTGTGAGAAGTTATTTCTATCACAAATGTCGAAATAATCCGTTGGTTTCAATACATCTGTAGTATTGATTCATTAATTGCCCGTTTAATGACTTTGTTAGAGTATTAAACAAACAAATTAATAAAGAGCATTGTATAACTAAACATACGTTTATATATATATATATATATATATATATATATATATATATATATATATTAGTTTTTATTATATATATATATATAGTTTTTAATTGTTATAAATGAGTTTTTATTTACAAAGAATTACTTATTATTTGTATTAAAAACATACAGACAAACTATAATAATTAATAAAGTCAAAATTTTATTATATTCAATGTTATTTCAAAATATACATTGAATAATACATAAACATTTCTTTTATCTCATAAGTTTTAATAAGTTAACATTTCTTATTTAATTTTTAAAACATTAAAGTCAAAAACATAACATAACAAAAAAAAAAAATTTCGACAATAAAAAAAAAATATATATTTAATATTTTTTTTTAATTACAAAGATGATTATAAATAAAAATAAATAAACAAAAAAAAAATAACTTTATTTTTTTTATTTTTTTTTTATTAACTAGCGTCAGTGCATGGCTAACTTGTACGTACACAAGTAGTAAACTAGCTTAGTATACTACAAAAGGTTAATAACAAATTTTATTAACCAAGTATCTAATTTTCTTTTACGATGGCCAATTACTTGAGTTAAATTTCTCATATGTTTTTCATATATTTCATTAATTTTATTATTTAATAGTTTTATCTTTGACAAAAGAATTTGTATTTCTTTGCCTCTATAATAAATGGGTATGACTTTTAGATTCCCATTTTTAATATCTGTTGCTCTATGCGGGAATGACCAACATAGTTTATATTGTCCATTTCCACTATAATGTTTCATTTGATTTTTCTCATATTCGGATAATTCATAAAATATAATATCTCCCACTTTAATCTCTTCATTTCTAATTAAAGGATTTTCCTTTATTTTAATTAAATCTTCATTCGCTCTTTTCCATAGATCGTTTAAATAAATAATCCTCATCTTCCTAGTTTCTGGTGTTATTTTTGAAAAAACTGGATATATACAATCTATTCCTTACACCGAAAATTAAGGTGTTTCTCCAATAGCATCATGAAGGGTGTTATTATATATTAAAATGACATTTGTAACTATTTGTTCAAAAGGTAATTCCTCTTTTTCATATAGCGTTTTAAGTATATAATCGAGACTTTTATGAGAACTTTCGTTTATACCGTTCCCTTGTAGATAATACGAACTAGTATGATACAATTTTATCTGTAATTCATTAACAATGTAATCTTTAAATTCTTGACTCATATATATTGAACCTCGATCTGTTAAAATACTTCTGGGGCATCCAGATATAGGGACCCATGTATTTCTTATAATATTTATTGCGTCCTTAGATGTAGGAGCTTTATCTGTTATATTTGTTAACATAAAACGTGAATAATGGTCAATTGCTACTTGTATATAGTATTCTTTACCAAGTTCTAGGACCTGCAATATCTAATGGTACCATATCAAATATATTAGGTTTTGATAATGCTTGATTTACATCTGGTTTAAATCTTTTATTACGCATTATTTGGCATATTGGACAATTTGAAACATAATCTTCAATTACCTTGCTAATATTAGGCCACCAAAAGTGCTTCCAAATTTTCTTTAATGTTTTGTTCATTCCACAATGTCCTGCAAACTTAATGCTATGAAACAAATACATTAAATGGTTTCTATATTTTTCTGGTATATTGGTTAATAAAAGATATTATTAACCTTTTGTAGTACATTTAGTTCACTAGTGTATATACAAGTTAGAGATGTAATGACTCTAGTTAAAAAAAAAAAAATATATATATATTTTTTTTTTTTTTTTGTTTATTTTATTTGTATACATCTTTTTAATTAAAAAAAAAAAATTAAATTATTTTTTTTTTGTTTTGTGGTTGACGTTCGTTCGAATTAAAAAGAGAATTAATTTTTGTTAAATGAAAAACTTGAAGAAACAAAAAGTATAATGTTTATATTATATTCAATGTATATTTTTTGAAATAACATTGAATAAATTAGAGTTTTGACTTTTGGTAATTGTTATAAATTGTATGTATGTTTTTAATTAAAAGAATAAACTGATTCTTTGTAAATAAAAACTCTTTTATAACAGTTTAACATGTCTATTAAAGGATGCAGTAAAATTTAATACCCAAATTAAATATTATGCATCATAAGAAAACATTATATATATATATATATATATAATAAAAACGTATATATATATACTTAAAAACGTATGTTTATTTATATATCCTCTTTATTAATTTGTTTATTTAAGACTCTAGCAAAGACATTAAGAATCCAAATTATAAATCAATTGGCGACAATGGCAGGAATATCGAAACCAGAGCAAACAAAATCCCTTGTATTATCAATTTAAAAGATTGGAAAAAGAAATAAATAATCTTAATTTGAACATATTTATTGATATTATATTATTTGTCTAATTTTATGTTTTTAGATGAAGAGTAATAATGAAATCAATAGAATCAAAATACCTGAAGGATTATCAGAATTTAATGATACATCTTTAAAAGGTTATTTCGAATGGTTCACAGTTTTTGAAAACAAAATAAAAACGCAAGGATTATCCAAAAAAAAATATGCATGATACTGAAGTCCATTTTTTCTTCTATCTACAAAAAGGATTTAGGTAATTTTTCAATTAACGAAGAAATAACTAATATATTACAAGTAGTTCTGGCAAAATATATATTTAGAAATAAAACAGAAAGATATAAAATGTTGGTAAAGACTATTAATGCAAAAGAGAAAGAGACTGTATTTGAATCTGTAGATACTTTTATTAATGATTGTACGATTTATACTAAAAGTTGTTTATGTATGAAGGGATGTAGTGGCTTAACAAAATTGTACCTTTTGAGAAAATTCAGAGAACATATTCCTATTGATATAAGAGACAGAATTTCCATAAATATGTAAGGTAATAAAATTTTTAAAGATGTTATGGATCAACTGAGGGAAATAGAATTAGTAAAAAGAAATGAATCTAGAGAAAGGATAACATAAGTATATAACATAGATGGTAAAAATAATAGAGAGGCATTTGTTAATAAAAATAAAGCAATTATTAAATGTTATTGTTGTGGAAAAATAGGTCATTTTAAGAAACTGTTATATATATAATAAAAACAAGTATATATATATTTAAAAAACGTATATTTATTTGCACATGCTCTTTATTAATTTGTTTGTTTAATACTCTAGCAAAGTCATTAAGCAACCAATTAATAAATCAAATATAGAAACTGATTTAACACTTCTATCTTTTTCAATTAGGGGATTATTTGTTAGTAATAATGCAAGAAAATCTAAAAATGTTGTAATAAAAATGCTATCTAATGGAAGAACAATTAGAATAATGTTTGTAATCATAAAGGAAAATAAACCTCTAATTTTACTTAGCATAAAGATAATGAGACAATTAAGACTTAATATTCTAGAAGAATATAAGAAGGATACATACATTATGGAATTTAAAGCTGAAAATACAGAACAAGTGGAAAAATAAAAACAAGAAGTTATACAAAATTTTATAGACAAATCTGATTTAAAAGATCAGAAAGATAAAGATAAAATGAAAAATTTATTAGAAAAGAATGTTAAACTTTGAGAAAACAAAAATATGAAACCCAATGATAAATATAAAGTTTCTATTAAAGTACAAGGAAAAGTTCATCGCTATAATCCTAGACCATTAAGTGAAGAAGTGTTAACAATATTCCATCAAAAAGTAGACAAAATGTTACAATTGAATGTTATAAGTAAAATTGTTAATGCTGAATGGACTTTACCTATTGTAATGATAAGGAAGAAAGATGGACAGTGGAGCATTCTAGATTATCGCTATTTGAAAAAATTTATATTAGATGATTTATATGTTATTCCTCATATGAAATATATATTTCAAACGTTTCATGGCACTAAATGGTTTTCAAAAATAGATCTTAAAAATGATTTTTGGAATATTTCATTAGAAGAGAACAGCAAGCAATATACAAGTTTTATAGTTCCCAAACATGGTACATTTGTGTTTAATGTGTTATCATTTGGATTGAAAATAAGTCCTACCCAATTTCAAAGAATTATGGAAAACATTTTTATGGAATTAATTCAAGAGAATTGAGTAGTTGTGTATATTGATGGCAACCATCATTTTAACAAAAACTATAAATGAACATCATAATGTTTTAAAGAGAGTTTATAAATTGTTGATGGACAACAATCTTGGAATAAATATTGAAAAATGAGAATTATATAAAACCTCTATTACCTATTTAGGACAAATAATAGATAGAGAAGGAATAAGACCTTCATTAGATAAAATAGAAACAATTATTAAAGCAGAAAGACCTAAATCAAAGAAACAATTAAGATCATTTCTAGGAGCTGCTAATTATTATAGGAATTATATAGGAAATTTTTCAAATTGGACTTCTAAATTAGTTTCTTTGTTGACTAAAAAGAAAAATTTTGAATGAAATGAAGAACATTCACAAGTATTTGAGCAAATTAATAACAAAATGGCTAAAATAACTTATCCGTCATTTCTCGAGTTAGGAAAATCGTATACTATTTATGCCGATGTTTCGGATTATGTTATAGGAACCATATTGACTTAGATAAATAAAGACACCAG
>NW_021628694.1:0-7979 GCF_900005765.1 Plasmodium relictum | reverse complement strand
CCCTAAACCCTGAACCCTAAACCCTGAACCCTAAACCTAAACCTAAACCCTGAACCCTAAACCTAAACCCTGAACCCTGAACCCCTGAACCCTGAACCCTGAACCCTAAACCCTGAACCCTGAACCCTAAACCTAAACCTAAAACCTGAACCCTAAACCCTGAACCCTGAACCCTAAACCCTGAACATAAACATCATACTTTTTATTTATCAAAAGAAAAGAAAATTTTCTTATTTTTATAAATTAATTTTTTTTTTTTTCAATTAAAAATGTCAACTAATATAAATTACAAAGATATATAAAAAATAAAATAAACAAAAATTAGTTACAAACATGTATAAAAAAAATATAACTACATAATTTTTTTTACATAGCGTCAGCATATGATCGACTTGTATTTTCCTAACAGATAAACTAACTTTATGCATCTGATTTATTAATTGCCCGTTTAATGACTTTGCTAGAGTATTAAACAAACAAATTAATAAAGAGCATTTATGACTGAGTAAAATTTTATTACGCTTTTAATAGCCTTATTAATTATTATAAATGAGTTTTTATTTACAAAGAATTACTTATTCTTTTAATTAAAAAGATACAGGCAAACTATAATAATTAATAAAGTCCAAATTTTATTATATTCAATGTTATTTCAAAATATACATTGAATAATATACAAACACTTCTTTTATCTCTTAAGTTTTAATAAGTTAACATTTCTTATTTAATTTTTAAAATACAAAAGTCAAAAACATAACAACAAAAAAATTAATCACCAAAAAAAAAAAATTTATTAATTATTTTTTTTTTTATAACAAATTTTATTAACCAACATCACAAAAAGTTAATAGCATCATTTATTAAATAATACTCTAACAAAGTTATTAAACATGCAATTAATGAATCAAAATTTCAAACAAAAAAATTAATAACGTCATTTATTAACTAATACTCTAACAAAGTCATTAAATATGCAATTAATGAATCAAAATTTCAAACAGAAAAATTAATAACGTCTTTCAATTATCTAATATCTTATATGTACAAGCAATACATACTTATTTATTATTCGTTCCTAATGCTATTTAAAATATCTCAATAATATCATTTATTGGTTAATCTTTAAAAAAATTTAGATAACCCATATTTGTCATATATATCTTCAGATTCTTTAATACTATAAAGTAAAAATAAAATTACATTTTTGTTTACTGATTTTATTTTTCCAGAACCAAAGTATGTACTTTTTGACTTAATTAATTCTTTATTTAATAAGTGTACCAAACGTTTAAGGACGCTTAACTTTTTTGCATTTTTCCACAATTCTATTAATGATCGATTTATACCAATATCGCTAATATATATTTTGTTAAAAAAACGGTTTCTTTCATAAAGATCCATAAATTTTGGCACTAAATCTCTAGATTTATCCCCTGAGATATGCACAACTGAACTAGTGTGTGACTTCTTACTTTTTGATTTAAGTAATTCTAGAAAATTCGAATATTCACTTAGTTGTTTCTTACACAATAATAAGTGTACAATAGCACCAAATATTCCCTTAATTTCCTTTTCATTAGATAAACTATGAAGTATTTTTACCATTGACCTAATGCTTTCACTGTTGACATCAATATTATATTTAGTTTTTACATATTCTTTAAATGAATCTGAGGATTTTTCTATATCTCCTTTTTCTTGTAAAAATGATTCATATATATTATCCAAAATTGGATTTTCATATTTTCCCCCGTACCATGTTTTCACATTTTCTAACATAGATTCATTTTTAGAACGATCTGTTTCAAGTATATATGCAATGAAACCTATCATCTTTTTAATTCCAGTATTTGGTTCAATATTTATGTTCATAAATAATTCACTAGTTTTTTTTATTAATAATTCATCTAATAGGATATTAGATGAATTAACTAAAGAACTCAAATGTTCAAGATCTATAGTTTCAGAAAAATTTCCAACATCTTTCTTATCCTTGCTAAATAAACGATTAAAAAATTCTAAATTTTTATCATATTTTTTATCCTTAAATAAATGATGATGAAATTCATATAAAAGAGAATCCATTACAATATAAAAATAAGCAAAAGATTCATCTTTTACATTATCTGAATTGTATCTGTATTCATAAAGATATTTTAAAGGGAATATGCCAATAGATTCATCTAAATATAATCTTGCATGCATTTGATAATTCCAAGCATCATCAAGTTTAGGGGAAAATATATTATTCTTTTCACTTAATTCATTAAAGTAATCGAAAGAATTTTCTAAGTCTAAAGTAATATCTTTATTAAAATGTAACCTTTTTAAATATTCATCTCCATCTTTCTTATTAATTAATAAACGTACGTCATTCTCATTAACATGTAGAATCACATTTCCTCTACTGTATGCATATAATTCTGACTTTAATTCAGCAAAATAATTTGGATCCTTAAATATCTTATTTATATGACTTTTTGAATCAGCAAGTGAATCTTTTAAAAAAGCAGACAATTCACTGTTGATACTAATTAAAGTATTATATATATAACTAAGATCATTTTTCTTTCTTTCCAAGATTTTATCATAATCCTTAAGCAATACACTTGTTAAATTTAAAAATGGAATTGTTAAATTATCAAAATTCTTTCCAATCAGTTCCCTTTTCAATACTAGTTCAACATCTGAATTATCTGCCAGTCCCTTCTCTTCGATGCTAGATTCTGCTAAATTTCTTACCCATTGTATTTCCTTATACTTCATAAATTTAAGTTTAAACCTGATAAAATATAAAAAAGAATTATTATAATATTTATTACAAGCACAAAATATTTTTTTCATAAAAATTAAATTCATTAACCCACGTTGGTAATTTTGATTAATTCCATAAAAGTAAACACTTATTACTGTTATGACCTATAAAAAATTAAAAAAATAAAATAAAAAATAATTAATGAAACGCTTTTTTTTTTAACTAATTTGAATATTATTACTGAAAAATAATAGAGTAAAACTGAATGCACTTTCATTTGGAATCTCTTTAATGATCAATTTTTTAGAATATATAAATGTATATGATTATCTGTAATACAATTTCGTATTAAATTTTTTATATTTTTATAATAAGGAAAAAATTTAAAGAAATTTTTTTTCATAAAAAATTGAATAAACTTTACTATAAAAAAAAAAATAAAATAAAATAAAATAAAATAAAGCATACCCTTTCGTTGAATTTAAATATTTCATTATCTTTAAAAATTTATAAATATTTTTTATTCTTTATTTAATTAGCATGCATATTCTGTACATTAAAATCATGACATTCTTTTAATTTTCTTTTATTATTTAAGTGGATTCAATTTTCTTTTGTTATTTTATTTTAACAGATTTTATCTTCTTTTATTATATTTAAATGAAGTTTTCTCTTTTTATTTTTTAATGTATATTTAGTAAAAAAAAAAAAATAATATATTTTTTTTTTTTAACAATAAATGAATGATTTTTTTGCAATGTTTCGTTTTTTGTGTCAATACTTTTTGACTAGACTATTGATTTATTAATTACCTATTTAATGAATTTGCTAGAATATTGAACAAATAAATTAAAAAAGATAACGCATAAATAAGTATACGTTTTTAAATACATATATACTTGTTTTTATTGTATATATAGTGGTTTTTTATAATACATAATATTTAATTTGAATTAAATTATACTACATCTTTTAATAGGAATTTATACTGTTATAAATGAGTTTTTACTTACAAAGAATCAGTATATTCTTTTAATTAAAAACACATATACAATTTATAACAATTAACAAAAGTCAAAACTCTAATTTATTTAATGTTATTTCAAAAATGCATGTTGAATATAACATAAGCATTATTCTTTTTCATTCATTAATTTTTTTATGCAATTAAAAATTAACTCTCTTTTTTAATTTAAAACCAATGTCAAAAAAAAAAAAAAATAATTTTATTTTTTTTTTTTTACAAAGATGTATATATAATAGAAATAAAAAAAAAAAACAAAAAAAAATAACTTTATATTTTTTTTTTTTTTAACCAACGTCAGTGTATGGCTGACTTTATTTTCTGAGTAATAATTCATTGTATTTTTACAAAAGGTTAATAACAATTTTTTTATTAACCTATATGCTATTAATGAACGTTTCATAAAATCCAAATAATCAATCTCACTACATCACCATTTATTAATTTTTGAGTCTACGTTATCACCGTTTTTTCTATTTTTTTCTTGTTTCTGACATTTTTTAATTCTTTCTTGAATTTATTTAAATATTTTTTAAACTATTTATTTATGATTCTATCTCTAAGTATACCTAACTCTTTTTTCTTCTTAAAAAATTTAGAGCGTTCATTATCATTATGATATCTCTCCTTAAACTTCCCATACTCTTCTACTATTAAATTACGAGTATTTCCTATTTCCTGTAATATATCAAGCAAATAATTGAATTTTTCTTGTTTTCATATAATTCTTACAAGCTTGTTTACATTAATTAAACATATATTTTATTAATTTATGTTTTACATCTTTAATTTGTTGAATATATTTTCCCCATATCTATTTGTACATGATTATTCAAATTTTCTCCCACTCTTTCTTCCTCCGTTAGAATTCTTAAATAATCCCCTGTTTAAATAAGTATTATAATAAAATTTAAAAATTGAACCTTTAAAAAGTATATTTAACAGAATTTTAATTTTAATAAATATATTATTATTAAAATATATATATTTTTGTTGAGAATGTTATCTTTTAAAATAAATATAAAAATGTAAGAAATAATATAGTAAAAAGTTTGAAGTAAATATATATATTACAATTTCTACTTTTATAAATTCCTCTTCTATTTATACATAAATATGAGATATAATATTTCGTTACCTGATTTATTAGTTGTCTGTTTAATGATTTTGCTAGATTATTAAGAAAACAAATTAATAAAGGGCATGTATAACTAAATATACGTTTATATATACATATATATACTTATTTTTTTATTATATTGGTTAATAAAAAAATTGTCATTAATCTTTTGTAAAAATAAAGTGAGTTACCAATCAGGAAAATAGAGGCTAGTCATGTATTGATGCTAGTTAAAAAAAGAAATATATATAAAATTATTTTTTTTTTTTTTTGTTTATTTTATTTATATATATCCTTATAATTAAAAAAAAGATAAAATTATTTTTTTTAATGTCTATTGTTGTTTATTAAAAGAATTAAAAAGAGAATTTATCTTTAATATACGAAAAAATTAATGAAAAAGGATAATACTTATATTCAATATATATTTTTAAAATAACATTGAATAAACTAGAGTTTTGACTTTGTTAATTGTTATAAATTGTACATATGTTTTTAATTAAAAGAACATAATGATTCTTCGTAAGTAAAAATTCATTTATAACAGTTTAGCATGTCTATTAAAATATGCAATATAATTTAATTCAAATTAAATATTATGCATCATAAAAAAACCATTATATATATAATAAAAAACAAGTATATATATATTTAAAAATGTATATTTATTTATGCATGTTCTTTATTAATTTTTTTGTTTAATATTCTAGCAAAGTCATTAAGCAAGTATAAAATAAGTGAACCATATGAGCCAGAAAAAGAGTATGAAAATAATGATTATTCAGAAAAATCAGAAGAAGATATATATACTGTTAATAGAGTTGAATTCTGCGAAGGCAATCACGATTTCGAGAAGAATAGAAGACGATTAGTGGAAGTTAATGGAAAAGAAGTAGACATTTTATTAGACTCAGGAGCAAATGTAAGTACGGTATAGATTTACATCGCAAAATAAATAAATATAGAACCCAAATTATTAATTTCACCATTTGCGATTGGAGAATTATTTGTTCTCAATAATTCAAGAATGCAAAAAAGTCTAAAAAAGTTCTAGTAAAAATGCTATCTAATAGAAAAATAATTAAAATAAGGCTTGCAATAATTAGAAAAAATAAACCGCTTATGTTACCTAGAGTTACCATAATGAAACGATAAGGGTATTATATTCATGATAAACATGAAAAGAACGCATAGATAATCAAAATTAAAGATGAAAATACAGAAAAAAAAGTGGAAAAATCAAATCAAGAAGTCATACAGAATTTAATTGAAAAATATGATTTAAAAAATCAGAAGAATAAAAATAAAGTGAAAAATATGTTAGAAAAGAGTGTTAAACTTTTGGAGAATAGAAATATGAAACTTAATGATAAATATAAAGTTTCTATAAAGGTACAAAGAGAAGATCATCACTTTAATCCTAGATCATCGATTTATTAATTGGCCGTTTAATGACTTTGCTAGAGTATTAAACAAACAAATTAATAAAGAGTATGTATAACTAAGTATACGTTTATATATATATATTATTTTTATATATATATAGTTTTTTTATGATGCGTAATATTTAATCTAAGTTAAATCTTACTGCATCTTTTAAAAATCTATAAATTATAAAAACTTTAATTTATTCAATGTTATTTCGAAATATACATTGATTATAACAAAAACATTATAAGTTTTATCTTCAACTTTTATAAGTTTAAATTATCTTTCTTATTTCTTAAAAATTTTCCCACAAAAAAAAAAAATAATTTAAATTTTTTTTTTTTTATGTTTATTAGTGTCAGTACATATTAGTTTGTACATACACATACAATAAACTAGCCTAGTGTAGTACAAAAATTATAATATCTTTTGTTAATCAGTCAGTACATGGGTAACTTGTATATAAACGTACAGTAACCTAGCATAGTGTACTGAAAAAGGTTAATAATAGCTTTTGTTAACCATTTATCTAAAAATGCATGATTGACGTTGATAACATTGTGGGTGAAGCTAAATTTCTTCATTGTTATTTTATTAGTTATTATATACAAAAAGTTGATATAAATAATTTTGTTAATTAAGTATTGAACAAACAAATTAATAAAGAGCGTGTATAACTAAATATACGTTTATATATATATAATTATTTTTATTATATATATATATATTGGCATTTTATAATGTATAATATTTATATTATACATTTAATTATTCTATATTGCTTAACAGATGTATGTTTACTTTTATATATGTGATTTTATTTACAAAGAATAATTTTACTCTTTTAATTAAAAACACACACACAAAATTTGTAACAAATAACAAAAATTAAAAACTCTGATTTATTCAATGTTATTTCAAAATATACACACTTAATGAAACATAAACATTATACTTTTTCATATATTAGGCTTTTATGTAAATAAAAACTAGTTCACTTTTTTTCTTCGAACAAACGTCAACAGACAAAAAAAAAAAAATTAATTTAAATTTTTTTTTTTAAATACAAACATGTATATGTGATTTATTAATTGCCCGTTTAATGACTTTGCTAGAGTATTAAACAAACAAATTAATAAAGAGCATGTATAACTAAGTATACGTTTATGTATATATATTCGTTTTATTATATATATATATACTGTTTTCTTATGATGCATAATATTTAATCGAAGTTAAATTTTACTGCAACTTTTAATAATTCTATTAACAGTTATAAATGAGTTTTTATTTACAAAGAATTAATATCTTCTTTTAATTAAAAACATATAAATAATTTATAACAAGTTATTAAGTCAAAATTTTATGATATTCAATGTTATTTCAAGATATACATTGAATAATACATAAACATTTCTCTTATTTCATAAGTTTTAATAAGTTAACATTTCTTTCCTTTAATTTTTATTTACACTAAAAATTAAAACATAACATAACATAACATGATCTCTCATCAAAAAAAAAAAACTTTCATAAAAAAAAATATTATTAATTTTTTTTTATAATTACAAAGATGTATATATATATTAATAAACAAACAAAAAAAAAAAATAATTTTATATTTTTTTTTTTTTTTTTTTTTTTTTTTTAAT
>NW_021628692.1:0-5430 GCF_900005765.1 Plasmodium relictum | reverse complement strand
ATGTAATGCAATATATTTTTCATTAAGAAAAAAGTTTATTTGTTAATTATAGAATTAGAATATTTTAACTCTTTTGATTAAAAATAAATATACTACTATTATTAATAGCATACTACACCATAACATTTTTGTATTTTCCAATAGTAAATAATTAGTTGTTGTTACTCATTATTCATGTAAAAAGAAATTTTTCAATAATTGTAAATTAAAATTTTATACTTTATTTTATTTATATTATTACTGTGCTAATAATATATATATTATCTGAATTTTTTTTTATTCAATTTTTTTTTGTTATTAATGTTTGTGACTATATATACATGTATATTTAAGAAAAAAATATTATATTTAAATGTAAGCAATTATATATTAGCATAATTCAATAATGTATATATTTTGTTGTTCATTTTAATTCCTTTTTTTTATTTATCTTTTTTTAGTTCGAATCACTAATAATTTATTTACTTTAATTTAATTAATTTTAAAATAAATGTATAAATGAAAGAATATTAAATTGAATAAATAAGCATATATATTTCATTAATGTAAATAACTTCATTTTTTAATTATTTTTTTCATTTTACACTTTAATTTTATTGATAATATACATTTAATTTTTACTTGTTTTTACTTTTTTTTTTTAAGTTCTATAATTTTTGTAATTAAGTATATATATACATAAAAAAGTATTTTTCTATTTTATAATAATATTTAAAATATTTAGAGCAAACAATTTTTGTAAAAAATAATATAATGAATAAATTGATAAAAATGTAATAAAGATTTTCAACAATATCATATTTTTTGTCATTAATTAATTTAAATAGTTCTTAATTTATATTCATGAAAATTAAAGACTTCATTTAAATGAACAATATATAAATAAAAAAATTTATAAATGAAAGAATTAATGCTTAAGAAAATAAGAATATGCATTTTTTAATGTATATCTTATGTAAAAATAAAAATTTATTACTGATTTTTATAAAGAGCAGTTATTCTCGTACAAGGAATGGTTCTAAGCATCTTTAATGCACATATATTTTCTCTTTATTGTAACATAAGATAGAAGTACATGGATTAATTCTTTTTTAATTTATATAAAATTAAATAATTTGATTAAAATGCAAATAAAATACAAATTAATGTTTCTATTTTTTTTATTAAGAAAGTAATTGAATTATTATCTAAGGATATATAAAATTGATTTGCTTAAATATAAGTTTTAATTTTAAGAAAATTTATTATATATTTTTTTATACGTTTATTACGTTGCGATTTAACTTAAAGAAAATAAGTAGGAATTACCTTATATGCTCTTTATTAATTAGTTTGTTCATTAATATAGCAAAGTCAGTTGGGCAACCAATTAATAAGTCATTATATGACGGTGTATAAAACAAGATTTTGTTTATATAGTTAGACATAGAGGGATATGTCTACATATATATTTTTGTAGAGAGATATGTATTGTGAAATAAAACCAATAAAATGCATGTATTACTTTTTTGTGAATGATTTTTTTTGTTTTATGAACAATTTATCTTTATATAAATTTTTTATTTTTCGTAAATAAGAAAAACTTAAATGGATGAAAAATTGTTTATAACAAAAATTATTAACAAATTCTAAATAAAATAAATAGCCATCTTATAATAAGTAAAATTTAGTACATATTTTTCTGTATGCTTTTTATTAATTTGACTAGTTAAAATACTTTAAAAGTATTCTAACAGACAATAAATAAATAAATATGGAGAATATTAATAAGGTTTATATTGATTATTTCCATTATAATAATTCATTTGAATTCTGATAATTGATATGAAATAATATTGCTAACTCCAATGTTTTTGGTTACATCTGTAGGTTTTTCTTTGAGCCTATTTAAATCTTCATGCACTTGCTTTCATCTATAATTTAAATAAAGAATTCTCACTTCCAAGATAATTTCAGATACTGATTTATTAATTGATCTTTTGAACATTTTGGCAGTATCTTAAATAGTCAAATTAACAAAGAGAATGTAAAGAAATCTCTACTAATTTTATTTGTCATAAAATTACTTTATTACAAGTAATTATTTTCTTTTAAAATAATTATTATAATATAAGATAAAAAAAATCCCTTTTAGTTAATTTGTTTGCTTGAATAATTTTATACTTTGTTATAAATGTTTTCATTTGCTCACGAGTTTTTTTATTTACTCAATATAAGCGTTCTGCAAAAATGTATAATTTTGCATAAAAGGAAAATTACACACATTTTACTTACTTTTTTTTTATATTTACAGTGTGTATACGACTACAAAAGCATATCTATAGATTTATTTCTCTACATATCTATCTCTATATGGCTAGTAAAAGATATTACTAGTCTTTTGTAATGATAAAGTCAGCTCATTAGTCAGGAGAACACAAATCAGACATGCATTAACTCTAGTTATATGAAAAAAAAAATTTTTTTTTAATTTTTTTTTGTGGCGTTTTTGAATTGAAGAGAAAAATTAATTTTTAATTGAAATAAAAATTAATGGATGAAAAGTATAATGTTTATTTTGTATTCGATTTGTATATTTTGAAATAGCATTGAATGACCTAAAGTTTAATTTTTGTTATTTGTTAGAACTTAATTTTGTGTCTGTTTTTAATTAAAAGAATACACTTATTCTTTGTAAATTATATTACATTGGTAAAAGTAAATATATGCCTATTAAGCAATGTATAATCGCTTAATTCAAATTAAATGTTATATATATATATTAAATACTACTATACATAATAAAATTAAGTATATATACTAAAAATATGTATGCTTAGTTATACATACTCTATATTAATTTGTTTGTTTAATACTATAACAAAGTCATTGAACAAGCAAATTAATAAGTTACTATAATAAAAAATTGTTACACATATTTCTATATGTGTATTTTGCTAATATCATACATGCATTAATAATGTTTATATGTGATTTATTAATTGTTTATTCAATGATTTTGCTATAGTATTAAACAAACAAATTAATAATGAACATGTATGACTAAATATACGATTTTTTAGTGTTCATACTTATTCTTATATTATACATACAATTATTTATCATATATGACATTTAATTTGAACTAAGTAATTCTATATTGCTTAGTAGGCATATATTTGCTTTGACAAATGTATAATTATTTACAAAGAATAGGTATATTCTTTTAATTTAGAAAATAGCACAAATAATTAAGTTATAACAAATAACCAAATTAAATTCTAAAATATTTTACTATTATTTCAAAATATAAAAATCGAATATAACACAAACACTATATTTTTTGTTAATTAAAAGAAATATGAAGTTTTCTTACCGTTACTTTTTATACATTAATTTTTATATTTTAAGCAAAAATTAATTCTTCATTAATCATTCAACAAAAAAAAAAAAAAATTAAATTTATTTATTTTTTTTTTTTTTTTAATAATTATAAAATATTGCTTTGTTAATTGGGCATTTAGTAACTTTGCTAGAGTATTAAACAAACTAATTAATAAAGAGCATGCATAATTAAGTATACATTTATATATATATATATAATGTTTTTTTATGATGCTTAATATTTAATCTGTATTGAATTTTACTACATCTTTTAAAAATATGTTTATTGTTATAAATGAGATTTTATTTACAAAGAATTAATATATTCTTTTAATTAAAAACATATATATATTTTATAACAATTAAAAAAAGTTAAGCTCTAGTTCATTCAATGTTATTTCGAAATATACATTGAATATTACATAAACATTATACTATTTCATTTATTAAGTTTTTCATGTAACTAAAAATTAATTCTCTCTTTAATTCTAACAAACGTCAATCAACAACAAAAAAAAAATAATTTAATTTTTTTTTTTAATTACAAAGATGTATATAAAATAAAATAAACAAACAAAAAGAAAATAACTTTATATATTTTTCTTTTTTTTTATTTTTTAACTAGTGTCAGTGCATGGCTAACTTGTACATACACGACTAGTAAACTAGCTTAGTGTACTTCAAAAGGTTAACAATGTCTTTTATTAACCATATATATAATAAAAACAAGTACATATATATATTTATACATGCTTTTTATTAATTTGTTTGTTTAATACTCTATCTAATTCATTAAGTATCCAATTAATAAAACAACTAATAATATTTTAGTTTAAATTAAAAATTTAAAAGAATAAAAATAATAAACATACTGTTTAACATTATTTTCATATAAAGAGGCAAAATATGGAAAGAAAATATAAAAAAAAGTTTTGAAACAATAAAATATATGTAATTTCTTTTTTTAGGCATTTCTTATTGATTTCCAAATTAATATGTAATATTATATCCCATATTAATAATAATAATAAATATTGTCTTCTTGATAAAGTACCATTTTATCTTCTACAAGATTATATATTTAATTGTTATATTTTTAGATATAAAATAATTTTCCTTAATAAAAAGATATTTGCTTTTTACTTTTTATATTTATTTTAATATAATAAACTTTTTATATTGAGGTAAAATAAAAAAAAACAATTACTTAAAGTTAGTGAATCATAAAACATTGATTTATTAATTTGATATTCTATTACTATGATGGATTTTATTTTTATATGGACAATAAGATAGCATAATTAATGAAATATTTTCTCTTTTAATATTTCATTGTACTCTTATGTAATTTATTGCATGCAAGAAATGCATTCAGTACTTTTGAAGACAATTTCTAATAACATAAAAATTTCATTGTGTATTTTATTGCCTATTGAATATGTACTTATATAAGATCTATAATAAATATTCTTAAAATTACATAGTTAATAATAGAAAGAAAAAAAAAAAAAAAATTAAAAATATATATATATATATATATAAATTATCTTTAATTCGGGCCATATAGAAGTTTTTAAAACATTTAATCTTTTGAGAATTTTAGGTTTTTAATTCTTAAATTTCATTGAGTATATAACTCTTTTTTGTATGCTTATTATAGCAATCAGTACACCATTGATTTATTAATTGCCCGTTTAATGACTTTGCTAGAGTATTAAACAAACAAATTAATAAAGAGCATGTATAACTAAGTATACGTTTATATATATATATTAGTTTTTATTATATATATATATACAGTTTTCTTATGATGCATAATATTTAATTGAAGTTAAATTTTACTGCATCTTTTAATAAACCTATTAAAAGTTATAAATGAGTTTTTATTTACAAAGAATTAATATCTTCTTTTAATTAAAAACATACAAATAATTTATAACAATTTATTAAGTCAAAATTTTATGATATTCAATGTTATTTCAAAAATATACATTGAATAATACATAAATATTTCTCTTATCTCTTAAGTTTTAATAAGTTAACATTTCTTTCTTTTAATCTTTATTT
>NW_021628690.1:0-10784 GCF_900005765.1 Plasmodium relictum | reverse complement strand
GTTTGTTTATTTATATATATATACATCTTTGTAATTTAAAAAAAAAAAAAAAAAAAATTAAATATATTTTTTTTTTTTGGAAGAGTTTTATGAAGGAATGTTATGTTATGTTATGTTATGTTATGTTTTAATTTTTAGTGTAAATAAAAATTAAAAGAAAGAAATGTTAACTTATTAAAAACTTAAGAGATAAGAGAAATATTTATGTATTATTCAATGTATATTTTTGAAATAACATTGAATATCATAAAATTTTGACTTAATAAATTGTTATAAATTATTTGTATGTTTTTAATTAAAAGAAGATATTAATTCTTTGTAAATAAAAACTCATTTATAAATGTTAATAAGTTTATTAAAAGATGCAGTAAAATTTAACTTCAATTAAATATTATGCATCATAAGAAAACAGTATATATATATATAATAAAAACGAATATATATATATAAACGTATACTTAGTTATACATGCTCTTTATTAATTTGTTTGTTTAATACTCTAGCAAAGTCATTAAACGGGCAATTAATAAATCAATTATACATTAAATTATTCTTTATTTTTTAACAAATAATTGTTTATTTTTATAAATATATTTTTATTTACAAAGAATAAGTATGTTCTTTTAATTAAAAATACATACAAAATTTATAACAAATAACAAAAATTAAAACTCTGATTTATTGAATGTTATTTCAAAATATACACTACTTTTTCATATATTAAGTTTTTATGTAGATAAAAATTTTTTTTTAATTTGAACAAACGTCTACCGACAAAAAAAAAATATATGAAGTAATTTAATTTTTTTTTTTAGTTATAAAGATGCGTTTAAATAAAATAAAAAAAAAAAAAATTACTTCATATATTTTTTTTTTGACTGGCTTCAGTGCATGGCTGACTTATATTTTCCTGACTGGTATCTCATTTTATTTTACAAAAGGTTAATAAAAAGTTTATTATTAATCATATATAAAATAAATATATATATATATATATATATATATAAAATAAATCCGTATACTTAGTTATATGTGCTTTTTATTAATTTGTTTGTTTAATACTTTAGCAAAGTTATTAAACAGATAATTAATAAATCAATATATATATATATAATAAAAAAAAATGTTTATGATACTTTTCATAAATTTTTTATTTACTTTGTATAATTTTTTTGAGAAAAAAGCAATCTTTTATTATTATGATTTTTTTTTAGTATTAGTTACATACAAATAAGAATACTTTTAGTATCGTGGAAAATAAAAATATTATATTATTTTTTTTTATTATATTTCATTTTCATTTTGAGTAATTTGGCCAGATTCAATTATTAGTTTTGCTATACAGTTATTCACTTTTTGATAGAGTGTTAACATAACTTAATAAAACTTCTAAATTTAATATAAAAATAAAGAATATGAAGTTTAATAAGTAATAAAAATATAACTTAGAAAAAATTATATATTTTATATTTTACGTTTAAAAATTATCTATAGTTTCATGTGCATTTTTTTATGTTATTATTTTATAAAAAAACACACAGTAATTAATCAATATTAAAAAAAATTAAAAATTTTTTTTTTTAATTTTTACTTTTATTATTGTACATAAATAAATATAATAATTTTTATTCAATAAAATATCAATAAAAATATGTACATTAAGCCTTATTTTAAAAATATAATTTTAATTTTTTTTCTTAAATTTATTAAATTACATATAAACGTAATAATTAGTTCCAATTACATTATGATTTCATGTTTAAATATGTATATAATTTTAAAAAAATTTCAAAATTTTTATTTATAGTAATGAATGTAAATATTAAAGGAAAAATATAACGACAAAAAAAAAGTTTTATAGGTTATATATTGAAAAATATGTTGAAAAAATACATAAACTTATTTAATTAGTTAAATACATGTATAATTAGTATATAAAATTAAACACTTCATATTCCTAGAAAAAAAGATTTTTCATAATTTTAGTAAAAAATTGAAAAAATTTAAATAGTTCAAAAAAAAAAAAAATTATTTTTAAAATCTACTAATATATTTGGTGAATACTTTTCATATTGAACAAGTATTTTGTTTTTTATATTTTAAAATAGAATCGTGTTTTTTACCATTTTTAAAAATTATTTAATTACACTATTATATATATATTCTTTTATTTCAAAAAATATCTTTTCATTTTAGTTTTTTGAAATATGTTTAGAGGAGAAATTTGTTAAGTACAAAAAAAAGAAAAATATTGTAATCAAATAATTTAAAAAATATAAATAGAAAAAACTGAAAATAATAGAATATATATATATACCTATATCTATATGAATAATAATAAAAGTATAAGAACAATCTTTGTTGAAATGATATATTTAAATAACAGGAAAAAACTCATAAAAATATGCATTTCTTAGGTAGTTAAAAATTGGAAATAACAAATCTTAAAAGAAGTACATGCATGAAAAAATGCATTGATTGAAATTTCATTTATTTTTTTATAAATTTTTTTTTCTAAAATAGAATTCTATCTCTATCAGTTAAATTTTAAAAAAATTCCTAATGAAAATTATTCAATTTTATTAGAATTTATTGTGTTCTAATATGAAAAAAAATAAACATATTTAAATTACATTTACAGTGTATGCATTTTAATATGCTCTATGAATATTTTTATAATTATTTAAAAGGTTAAATAGTAGAACTAAAATAAATAATTATATATACTTCATTATTTTTAGTATTTTAACAGAGTTACCTTATCATTACATTTACTTAGATAAAAAAAAAAATTATCAATTTAAATTATATAAGATTAAAAAAAGTTAATTTCACATAATATAAATTTATTCATTATTACATTATTTTTATTTTTTTATTTTTTGCATATTTTAACTTTTTTCAATACTAATTCATTAAATTCAATAATTTACTTTATATTGAAAATATATTTATTTATAAATTTTATAAATTTATTAAAATTTTTTAATTTTTATATTATTTAGATTTTTATTTTTGGAATAAGAATTAATAGAATTAAATAAAAGTTCTTTGGAATAATTATTTTTCATTTTATTCTACTATAGCTCATTTTTAATAGAAATTGTATAATTACATTGTAATTTTGATAATATTTTTTTTATCTTTTAAGAATTAAAAATATTAATTTGTTTATAAATAGTTATATCAATATAACTTAATCTGAAAAAAACGCCGCAATAATCTCTAAGAAAAATACTTTTATATAATAAAAATATAACTTTTCACTATGTCACAAACAACTGCAAGTCCTACAACAAGTTCACCTGTAACCACAACGTTAAGCCCCTCTCCTTCATCTACTTCTGGTAATAATTCAAGTATAACCCCTGCATCTACAGAAGTTACTACAACTACGAATGCTACTACATTAACTCCAACAACTCCGACACCTGCAACAACCAGTCAATCAGCTGCATCATCTACTGCATCTGCCAAAATTACTTCACCATCCCCAACTACTACAGTTACCACAACTCCTAACACTTTAAGTGGAAGTACAAGTGCATCATCTCCTACTCAAGCATCTACATCGAATCTCCCAACATCTACTCAACCTGTAGTGACATCTTCACCTTCAATTGTAACGCAAGCTCTCATAGGTACATCATCCCTTTCTTTTGTTTATTACATTTTCCCTTTTCTAGTAGTTATTATTATGATAATAATTTATTTTTACTGTAAAGTAAGTTCAAATTAAAAAATATACTGTATTTTAATTTTTATTCAATTATAATTTAGATTAAAACTATAGTAAGAAAACTCATCTCTATAAATACTTAATTTTTTTTATTATAGGATAAGAAAAAAAACAAAAGAAATAGAAGAATAGTATAAATAGAAGGATCAACAAATTCAGAAAATGAGGATGAAAAAAGAAACAAAGGACAAATTCACAAATTCCATTTACATATATATAAGAAATGTTTAAAAATACAATTTTATAACTAATTTTCATAATTAACTACTCTATTTAATTTTTCTTATTTTTTGGAATTTACGCTAAAGTTTTATCAATATTTAAAGAAATATATTCTTTAAATAATTATTACTATTTATCATACATGATAAAAATATATATATAATTGAAATGTTTCTTGATTCTTTTTTTATACAAATTATTAAGTGCGACATTTGTATTAACTTTTTATATATGTCACTGCTATTAATAATAATAATTAATATTAATATTAACATTATCTATGTGATGACATTCCTTAAATTCATAAAATAAGAACCATAAGTGCTGAGTAGTTGATTTATTAATTGGATGTTTAATGACTTTGCTAGAATATTAAACAAGCAAATTAATAAAGAAAGTGCATAACTAAATACACTGAATTTTAGTTTATATGCTTATTTTATTATATATAGTTATATTAATAATATATAACATTTAATTTGATTTAAAAAATTTTATATTGCCTATCAAATGTATATTTACTTTTATAAATATATTCTTATTTAAAAAGAATAAGTATGTATTTTTAATTATAAATATACACAAAATCAACTTATAACAAATAACAAAAGTTAAATTCTAAGGCATCCAATGTTATTTCAGAATATACAAATCGAATATAATATAATCATTACATTTTCTTACATTAATTTTTATTTTTCAATTAAAAATTAATGATCTTTCAAATCAAAAACGTCAACAACTTACAAAAAAAAAAAAAAAATTAAAATTATTATTTTTTTTTTAAATTACAAAGATATATAATAAATAAAATAAACAAAAAAAAAATATAGTTATGCATATATATATATATTTTTATAACTAGAGTTAGTTCATGGATGATTTGTATTCCCCTAACTAATAAGATAATTTTGTATTACAAAAGATTAATATATTTTTTTATTAATCAAGCTATTAACAGCCTTTCAAAAATTCGTACTTATTAAAACTATCAAAAAGAAAATATATTTTTTCATCTTACAAGCTTCAAGTTAATTTGCTTAAAAAGTATTTTATTATTTTATAAATACAGTTATCTAACCATATATTTATTTATTACGAGACGATGATTAATTGACATATCAGTGGCTTTAGTAGATGATTTATTAATTGTCTACTTAATGACTTTGCTAGAGTATTAAACAAACAAATTAATAAAGAGCATGTATAACTAAGTATACGTTTATATATATATATCTGTTTTTATTATATATATATAATGTTTTCTTATGATGTATAATATTTAATCGGAATTAAACTTTCTGCATCTTTTAATAGACATATTAAACTGTTATAAATGAGTTTTTATTTACAAAGAATTAGTGTGTTCTTGATTTATTAATTCCCCGCTTAATGACTTTGCTAGAGTATTAAACAAACAAATTAATAAAGAGCATATGTAAATAAATATACGTATTTATATATATATATATATATATATATATACTTGTTTTATTGTATATATAATGTTTTCTTATGATGAATAATATTTAATTTGAATTAAATTTTGTTACATCTTTTAATGGACCTATTGATTGTTATGAATAAGTTTTTATTTACAAAGAATTACTTATTCTTTTAATAAAAAACATACAAATAAATTATAACAATTAATAAAGTCAAAATTTTAATTTATTCAATGTTATTTTTAAAAAATATATATAGAATATAACATAAACATTATTTGTTTTATATCTTAAGTTTTTATAAGTAAAAGTGAATTCTTTATTTAATTCGAAACAAACGTCCAATAATCACATAAAAAACAAAAAAAATAATTTAATTTTATCTAATTACAAAGATGTATATAAATAAAATAAACAAACAAAAAAAAAATAACTTTATATTTTTTTTTTTTTAACTAGTGTTAGTGCATGATTAACTTGCACATACACTAGTAAACTAGCTTAGTGTACTACAAAAGGTTAATAATATCTTTTATTAACCAGTATATTGGTTTGTTAGGATGCATAATACTTAATTTGAATTAAATTTTACTGAATCTTTTAATAGATAGGTTAAACTGTTATAAAGGAGTTTTTATTTACAAAGAATCAGTTTATTTTTTTAATTAAAAACATACAAATAAATTATAACAATTAATAAAGTCAAAACTTTAATTTATTCAATATTATTTCAAACATATACATTGAATATAACATAAACATTATTCGTTTTATATCTTAAATTTTTAAGAGTAAAAGTTAATTCTTTATTTAATTCAAAAAAAAAAAAAAAATTATTTTTGTTTTTTTTTTTTTAATTACAAAGTTGTATATTTATTAACCAATGAGTCAAGAATTTAAAGATTATATAATCAATGAATTACAGATAAAACTATATCATACCACTGAATATTTTCCATAAGGAACGATATAAATAAATTTTCTCATAAAGGTCTTGACTACATACTTAAAAATATATATAAAAAAGAAAATTTTTTTTTTGAATAAATATTTAGAAATTAAATTCTAATATATAATAACACCCTTCATGGTTCTATTGTTGGTCAATGAATAAATTCATTGACTTTGGTTAATATTTAGTTTTAAGTTTTGCCTTGATAAAACTTATCTATACATGTGCGAGATTAAATGAACAGCATTAAACAATTAGTAAGACCAAATTTTATTTTGTCTCATCTAAGAGTACATTGCATGCAAAAGCTAAAGAACTAGAACTATGACAAATTTAGTGTGTCTAATAAAAGTTTTTTTTTAAGACACATTTTGGTTACAACTATATAAATATCTTTTTATTTCTTTTAGTATAACTTTTTTCAATTTTTTAGTTGGAGAAAATTTTTTTTTTGTGAAAGAAATAAATGAGAAAATAATAACAAATGGATTGCGTCTATTGAATTTTATTTAACTTGCTATAAGCTTTAGTTTTATAAATGTGATTTAATTAATTTAGTATTATATAAAAAGTATAATACAAAATTATAAAGGAATAATAAAATTTGCTCTCTATTAACTCAGATATTCATTACTTTTTATTTATGTCATTGAATAATTAATTATTAAATCACACATGCAGTTAAAATAAATGAGCAATTATTTTTTTAAATATTTTTTTTTATTTTAATGAAAATATACCTTTATTTTTATTAAAAATTTAAATTCTCTTTAAAATTATTGATTTGTAAAAATTATTTAATTAAAAAAAAAAAAAGGTTTAAATTATAGTTACTGACATTTTTTTTAAAATAAGTAAAAATTAAATTATAATTAAACAAAATCTGCTTCTTTTTTTTTAAATTTAGAATTTTATTTTTTTTAATTAAGAATTTATTCGATTTAAAAACAAAAGTTTTACAAAAAATACCTCCATTTTAAAATCTGTCATTATGTATTTAAAAAAAAAATTATTATTTCTTTTTTTTTTTTAAATCAATGAAGTTAAATTTTGTAAAAGCAACGCACATGAAAAAAAAAGTTATCATGAATTTTTTTTTTTAAAACTAGTAAATACATGGCTAAATCTGTATTTTTCATATGAACGTCTAACTATTATTTTATAAAGGATTAATAATTTCTTTTTTTAACCAGAGATATAATGTTTTTATTAAATATATTAAATTTATATTTATATAGAACATTTGTTATATATTATGTAATCATTTTGTATAAATGCTTAATATTTTTTGATAACTTAAACACATAATTAATTTAAATATAAATTCACAGTAAATTAATTAATTATTGCAATTAAAATTAATGGAAACTGCTTTAAATATCTTTCTCCAATTTTTTGCTCAATAAACTACCAAAGTTATTGGGCATCTAGTCAATCAATCAAAGAGAATGAACTTTTGTTTATGGGGAATTATAAATTCATAGAGAACACAGATTATTACATATATAATCAAAAAATTTTATAATGAAAATTTAGGTTATAATAGAAATAAGGAGAATTTTTTATTAAATTACATACATTCCTCCCTTTATAAAATAGTTAGTATATTAAGAATAATAAAAATATTTAAGTAAAATATTCTTAATTAATAAATTATAAGTTATTCATTAAATAAGCTATTTATTTAGTTTTATATAATACAATTTATATAACATAAGCATTGATTACAATATCTTTTTTATAATAAATAAAATTGATAAGGATTATTTTATATGCTCTATATTAAATTTTTAGCTAACAATTTTCAAACATCAATGAACAGACACAGTTAATAAATCAAATATACAGTAAGATTTAGGATACATTTAATAGAATATTGTATATTTTTCTCTTTTAGTATACAATGATTTTATTTAGAAAAATTATTTATTATTTGTTTTTATTTTTTTTTTTTATTTTCTCGTATATTAAAAAGATTGTATATATTATAAGAGATAAATTGGATAATATAAAAACATAATCTGGAGAAATTGTGTTTCCTCCTAAAAGTGATACTATAGTTAATGTGAGTGAAGCAAACGATATGTTAAAAGCTAAAATTAATGAAATTATTTTAAAATTATTTATGCATTTATCTGAGATTCTCTCATTAAATTTTACTTTTCCATTTTTCTCCTTTGTCTGTATTTCATTTTCTTGTTCTACATCTATATCTTGCTCTATTTCGCTTTGCTCATCGTATGGTTGAAAATTTACTGTTATTATATCTTGTTGTTCACATAGCTTTAATCCTTTTTTTTTTGTTATTTTGTCTTTATTTTCTGCTAATGATCTTTTAGTTCCTAAAATTGATACATTTTTTAAGTTATTTTCATAATTCCACGATCTGCAAAAATCCCACTAAAGTATGAAAACAATATTCAGTGTATAAAAAAAAAAGATTTTTTCATATTAATATAATTTTGATTAAAAAAATAGTAAAAAGAAGAAAAAAAGAATATTTTTAAGTATTATTATTATCCTACATTATTAGAATACTGTAATACCCAAATTAAAAGGGAAAATATAAAAAACTTTATAACAAAATGTAATGCATATTTTTTCTCTTTTTTATGATACATTTTTATATTTGATATATCTGTAGTTATAAAACCCTTAGCTATATGGGAATAGTATATGGGGTATACAATAATATTTTTGATAGCATTGCTTTTCCTATTCATTTTTTTTTATTTTTATAAATTTTATTTATCTTTATGTATAAATAATATTAATAATTCTAAAAAAAATAAATCAAATAAAATTTTAAAACTGTACTTTAAAATATTTTTAATTTGTATTAATATTATTAAAATATAATTGATTAACAAATTTTGAACATATATATAATAAATATTTATCATTAACAATTAAATATATTTTTTAATAATTTCTTTAAAACAAAAATTTCAAGTAATAATTTTTTATTTTCTTTAAAATGAGAAATAGATGAACATTAAAATAATAAAATTATAAATGAAAATTAAATTAAGAATGACGTCCATGCAGCAAGCAATATTAATTATTTTAAACTGTATTTTTGTGCTTAAGGTAATACATATATATATTAGTAACTTTGATAATAATAGAAAGAAAAACAGAAAATATAAAAATAATTACTTTATAATTTAAATTATAAATGTGGTTATAATAATTCTATAGATTTTTAAGATATAATATATAAATTCTAGAATAATATAATTGATAATGTTTTTTATTTTATGCTAAATTTATTCGATTAAAATTTTATTTTTTATTATAAATTAACATTATAATAATGTGTAATAAATTAATACTTAATTACGGGAAGAAATAAAATGAGTTAAAAATTTTTGCATGTAATTTTTTTATATAAAAATTATTATGTAATTGGTTAATAAAAGGTATTATTAACCTTTTGTAGCATGCTAAGCTAGTTGCTAGTTGTATACGTACAAGTTAGCCATGCACTGACGCTAGTCCTATAAATTAAAAAAAAAAAAAAAAAAAAAAATATAAAATTATTTTTTTTTTGTTTGTTTATTAATATATATATACATCTTTGTAATTATAAAAAAAAATTAATTATATTTTTTTTTTATAAAGTTTTTTTTTTTTTTTGATGAGAGATCATGTTATGTTATGTTATGTTTTAATTTTTAGGTAAATAAAAATTAAAGGAAAGAAATGTTAACTTATTAAAACTTATGAAATAAGAGAAATGTTTATGTATTATTCAATGTATATCTTGAAATAACATTGAATATCATAAAATTTTGACTTAATAACTTGTTATAAATTATTTATATGTTTTTAATTAAAAGAAGATATTAATTCTTTGTAAATAAAAACTCATTTATAACTGTTAATAGGATTATTAAAAGTTGCAGTAAAATTTAACTTCGATTAAATATTATGCATCATAAGAAAACAGTATATATATATATATAATAAAACGAATATATATACATAAACGTATACTTAGTTATACATGCTCTTTATTAATTTGTTTGTTTAATACTCTAGCAAAGTCATTAAACGGGCAATTAATAAATCAATTGGCGACAACGGCAGGAAAATCGAAACCAGCGCAAACAGAACCCATTTGATTAGCAGTCCAAGATGAAAGAAATAGGGGATCTTGGATTAAAAGTTTTTGAAGAAATAACATCTCTGAGAGAATCTTATATATTTAAAATTAAGAATGGGAATGATTCAACAAAAGTTAAAGTACCTGAACATTTACCAAGATTTGATACAGAATCAATAAGAGGTTATTTCAGATGGTTCAAATCATTGGAATTTGCAGCACGTTTTCAAGGTTATTCCAAAGAAGAAATAAGCACGGTAGTCGCACATGTATTACCCGCTAGATATGAAGAGAATTTACTCAAAATAAAGGATGATG
>NW_021628689.1:0-10836 GCF_900005765.1 Plasmodium relictum | reverse complement strand
GGCATCATGTGAGGATATATTGAATAAAGAAAAGGTATTGAATGTAAAAGAAGGAACTGGTCAAGACATGTTAGAGAGACAAAAGTTACTATGGAAGAAATTGTCAGAGAGAAATGTAAAGATGTTGGAGAAATGGAAAAAAGAAGAATGGTTTAATAAATTGAAGAAGGAATGGAAAAATTATGAAGAAACATATTCAGAAAAAAAAGTGGAAGTATTAGAAGACAGAGTAAAAAATCCTATGTTAGAGAAACAAAAAAAAATATGGAGAGAGTGGTTAAAGCATCATTTAGGGGTTACAGAACAATGGAATGAAGAGAGCTGGTTTATAGGAGTGTTGAACGATTATGAGAAAGAGAATAAAGAATTACAATCAAAAGAAATAAAAAATTCATCGGAGAAAATTGAAAAAGAAGAAAGAACAATAGATAGCGTAAAAAAAAAATTGGATGAAACAAAAAAGAAAAAGTTGATATGCAGATTATGCATAGAGATATATATGGCAATATTAGAAGAGTGCAAGAAGGAAGAATTGGAATCGATGAGAAATGAGTATCTTAAGTTATATATTGAAGAAAAAAAAAAAAAAGAGGAAATGTATGAAAAAGAAATAGGGAAAAAAGAAAGGGTTGATGTGAATAAAAAAAAGAAATGGAACATTATGATAGAGATGGAAAAAAAAGAGAAAACTGGAATGATTGAAGTTGATCAAATGAAAAAATGGAATATTCTAATAGAAATGAAAAAAAAAAAATGGGATATTTGGAAAAAAGAAGATTGGTTTCTGGAGTGGAAAGAGAACTGGAAAAAGGAAGAAATGAAACATATGAACGAAATAAGAGTATTAGAAATAAATAGAAGCATGAAAGGAGGAACTGGAATCCAAGAATTAGAACAGAATATCCTATGGAACAGACAATGGATAGAAAAGCAAAGAAATATTCTAAAAAAAAAAAACAAACAAAACAGTCCTAAAGGATCTATGTCACAGAGACATAAAAAGAGAGAGGATATAGAAGATATTTCAAGTAATCTATAAATTACAATATTATAAAATTTGATTCGCATTATATATCATATATGGGAGTATATGTTTGAGAATAAAAATATACATAAAACATAAAAAGTGAATTCCAAATAAATTGAAGAGAAATATTATTACTTAATAAATGAGTTATCAAAAAATTATATTTGTAGAAAATGGTTATTATTTAAAAAAAACATATAAATTAGTTAATAAAAGGTTTTATTACCTCTTTTTTTTTTAAAAGGAAAAATGGAATGTTATAAATTATATTTAAGAGTTCATATATATATATATATATATATATATATAGTATTTGATAATTAATATATAAAGTTATTAAATAGATATATCCGAATTATGTGTAAAAATCATTTTAGAAAGTAATTCTAGCGTTATTAGTATATAAAATATGTTATTAACCTATTATGAAATCATAGTTAGTATCTTATGCAGAAAATTACAAATTAGTTATGCTCATTTGCCATTTGTAGAATAAATGACATTATAGACCTATTTTTAGTAATTTTAAGAATATTAAACGAATAAATTTTGTTTTATACATGTAAGATATGTGAGGAAAGTACGTATATTAAAATTCACATACTGGAGTGTAGGACTCTGATAAAATGTATATAAAAATAATAATATTTTTAAATTATTTTTGAGAAATTAAACTTTTACATGATATGCATTAATTGGTTCTTACAGAAAATTCATAGTGATTTGTATGAAGATACTTTTGTAGAGTATATCTTAACTCAAGTGATACACAAATAATAAAGTCAATATTAAGTATAATTTATAAATATTTATTATTTTATAATAGGATATTATAATAAACTCAATAATACAGATCTTTCTACATTTTGTTGATAAAAGATGTTATTAACCTTTTATAGTACATTAAATTAGTTTACTAGCCGTGTATGTACATGTTAGCCATGCACCGACTCTAGTTAAAAAAAAAATATAAAGTTATTTTTTTTTGCTTTTGTTTATTTTATTGTTGATTCATTAATTACCTACTTAATGACTTTTCTAGAGTATTAAACAAACTAGTTAGTAAAGAGCATGTATAACTAATTATACGTTTTTATATATATACTCGTTTTTATTATATATATATAATGATTTCTTATGATAAATAATATTTAATTTGAATTAAATTTTACTACATCATTTTATAGACCTATTAAATTGTTATAAATGAGTTTTTATTTACAAAGAATTAGTATCTTTTCTTAATTAAAAACATACATACAAATTATAACAATTAATAAAGTCAAAACTTTAATATATTGAATGTTATTTCAAAAATATGCATTGAATATAACATAAACATTATACTTTTTATATCTTAAGTTTTTATATAAGTAAAAATTAATTCTTTATTTAATTCCAATAAACGTCAACTTCCTCCCAAAAAAAAAAAAAATTTTAATTTTTTTTTTTTAATTACAAAAATGTATAAAATTAAAAATAAACAAAAATAAAACAAACAAAAAAAAATAGCTTTATATATATATATATATATATATATATATATATATATATATATATATATATATATTTTTTTTTTTAAACTAGCATCAGTGCATGGCTAACTCGTATATACACGACTATTAAACTAACTTAATATACTATAAAAGGTTAATAATATCTTTTATTAACCAATTGTATATACATCTTTGTGATAAAAAAAAAAAATGAAATTATTTTTTTTTTGTCTGTTTACGTTTGTTCAAATTAAAAAGAGAATTAATTTTTGTTACATGAAAAATTGAAGGAATGAAAAAGTATAATGTTTATGCTATATTCAATGTATATTTTTAAAATAACATTGAATAAATTATAGTTTTGACTTTTGTTAATTGTTATAAATTGTATGTATGTTTTTAATTAAAAGAATATACTTATTTTTGTAAATAAAACTTCCTTATAACAGTTTAAGATGCCTATCAAAAGATGAAGTAAAATTTAAATCAAATTAAATATTATTCATCATAAGAAACCATTATATATATAATAAAAACAAGTATATATATATTTAAAAAAAAGTATATTTATTTATACATTCTCTTTATTAACTTGTTTATTTAATACTCTAGCAAAATCATTAAGCAATGGTTAATAAAAGATATTATTAATCTTTTGTAGTACATTAAATTAGTTTACTAGTCGTGTATGTACAGGTTAGACATGCACTGACGCTAGTTAAAAAAAAATATATAAAGTTATTTTGTTTTGTTTTGTTTATTTTTTTTTTTTTTTGGTTGACGTTTGTTGGAATTAAAAAAAAGAATTAATTTTTACTTAAATAAAAACTTAATATATAAAAAGTATAATGTTTATGTTATATTTAATGTATATTTTTGAAATAACATTCAATATATTAAAGTTTTGATTTTATTAATTGTTATAATTTGTCTGTATGTTTTTAATTAAAAGAATAACTAATTCTTTGTAAATAAAATCTCATTTATAACAATAAACATATTTATTAAAAGATGCAGTAAAATTTAGTACATATTAAATATTATGCATCATAAGAAATCATTATATATATATAATAAATATATATATATATATTTGAAAATGTACATTCATTTATGCATGCTCTTTATTAATTTTTTTTGCTTAATACTCTAGCAAAGTTATTAAGCATCCAATTAATAAATCAACTGTTAGTTAATAAAAGTATGTATAATAACTAGCTAAGATATCAATGAAGAAAATTAGCTTTGCACAGAATGTTATCAATGTCAATTATGTATTTTTAGATAAATAAAAAAAAAAATTCCTTAATTTTTTTTAAC
The DNA here is from genome assembly GCF_900005765.1 of Plasmodium relictum. Classification (NCBI taxonomy): domain Eukaryota; phylum Apicomplexa; class Aconoidasida; order Haemosporida; family Plasmodiidae; genus Plasmodium; species Plasmodium relictum. The sequence continues at coordinate 6,993 of NW_021628689.1, read as the reverse complement.
ATTTTGGTTTTGTAAAGAAAGATATTATTTTAAATTTTTATTTAAATTTGGTTGGAAGAAAAAGAAAGAACTTTAAGAACATATAAACTTAGGTGAAAAGCATCATTTTTAATCAAAGATATTATGTATGTATGTTTATATAAGATGTTTATTATATGTTAATTATATATTATTTATTGAAAACTTATAAATTATTAAATAATTAAACACTTTATCATCTTTATGCAACTTCACTAAAAAGGAAAAGCATAAACCAATAAAAATATTAAACAAATTATAAAAATGCTCTTTATTACATTATTCATTCAATACCTTAGCAAAGTCACTAAACGAGCAGTTAATAAAATAACTGTTTAAAATATTATAAATATATTTTAATAGTCAATTAATAATAGAGTTATAAATGTTTTAAAGAATTCTTACCTTTCTACACTTATTCCTAGATTATTTTCTAAGAGCAGTCTACATACTGTTTCTAATACTTGGTCAATAAATGGTATTATTAACCTATATTAATTTATGTTAAAAAGTATTAAATGAATAAATTATATTTTGTACATATTCTTTATTAATTGATCATTTAATGTCCGCTCTAAAGTAATGAACAAGAAAATTAAGAACATGTAGAGATGCCTCTACTGATTTTATTTACTAAGAATTTATATTTTATCAAACCTTTTTTTTCTCTTTCATATATACATATGGTTAATAAAAGATGTTATCAATCTTTTATAATACATATAATTAGCTTACTAGTTAGGAAAATACAAGTCAGCCATGTATTGATACAAGTAGAAGAAAAAATACTTTAATATTTTTTCTTTTTTTGTCGGTTGCATGACTGGTTAATAAAAGCTATTTTTAACCTTTTTCAGTACAATATACTAGGTTACTGTATGTGTATATACAAGTACCCATGTACTGACTGATTAACAAAGGATATTATAATTTTTTTTAGTACACTAAGCTATTTTGTTGTATGTGTATGTACAAACTAATATGTACTGACACTAATAAAAAAAAAAATAATTTTTTTTTTGGTGAGAAATTTTTAGTAAATAAAAATTTATTTATCTTTTATAAAAATAAAAGATAAAATTAATAATGTTTTATTATAATCAATATATATTTTGAAATAACATTGAGTAATATAAAGTTTTGACCTTATTAATTGTTATAGTATATTTGTATGTTTTTAATTAAAAGAATAAGTAATTCTTTGTAAATAAAAACTCATTTATAACAATTAACAAGTTTATTAAAAAAGGTAATAAAATTTAACTCAGTCATAAATGCTCTTTATTAATTTGTTAGTTTAATACTCTAGCAAAGTCATTAAACGACCAATTAATAAAACGTTGACCAAGGAAAAATAATTTTTTATTTAAAATATAAAATTTAATGTATGAAAAGTAACTATAAGAAAGCTTTTTTTTCTTTTAAATGAATAAAAAGTATAATTTTTGTGTTGTATTCGATTTTTTTATTTTGAAATAACAGTTAATAACGTGGAATTTAATTTTATTATCCGTTTGGTTGATAAAAGCTATTATTAACCTTTTTCAGTATACTACGCTAGGTTACTGTACGCATATGTACAAGTTACCCATGCACTGACTAGTTAACAAACAATATTATAATTTTTGTAGTACATTAAGCTAGGTAACTACACGTGTATAGACAGACTAGTATGTACTGACACTAATAAAAAAAAAAAATATATAAATATTTTTTTTTGTTTGTTTATTTTTTTTTACACATTTTTTATAAAATAAAAAAAAAAATTAATTATTTTATTTTTAGTTTTTGACATCTTTTTTTTTTGTTTTTCTAATTAAAGAAAGAATAAATTTTTACTTATAAAAACTTAAGATATAAAACTGATAATGTTTTTGTTATAATCAATGTATATTTCAAAATAATATTGAATAAATTAAAGTTTTGATTTTATTAATTGTTATAAATTGTTTTTATGTTTTTAATTAAAAGAAGATACTAATTCTTTGTAAATAAAAACTCATTTATAACAATTAATAGGTCTATTAAAAGATACATAATCTTTAATTCCAATTAAAATTATGCATCATAAGAAATCATTATATATATAATAAAATAAGTATATATATATATATATATATATAAAACGTATAATAATTTATACATGCTCTTTATTAATTCGTTTGTTTATTATTCTAGAAAAGTGGTTAATAAAATTAGTTATTAACCTTTTGTAGTACACTAAGCTAGTTTACTACTTGTGTACGTACAAGTTAGCCATGCACTGACGCTAGTTAATAAAAAAAAAAAAAAAAAAAATAAAGTTATTTTTTTTGTTTGTTTATTTTTAATTATATACTTCTTTGTAATTAAAAAAAAAAAAAAAATTAAAGATATTTTTTTTTTTTTGGTTGTTGAAATTTTCATGTTATGTTATGTTTTAATTTTTTTTAGTGTTTTAAAAAAAAATTAAAAGAATAGATGTTAACTAATTAAAACTTAAGAGATAAAAGAAATGTTTATGTATTATTCAATGTATATTTTGAAATAACATTGAATATAATAAAATTTTGACTTTGACTTTATTAATTATTATAGTTTATCTGTATGTTTTTAATTAAAAGAATAAGTAATTCTTTGTAAATAAAAACTCGTTTATAATAATTAAAAAACTAATATATATATAAACGTATATTTAGTTATACAATGCTCTTTATTAATTTGTTTGTTTAATAGTCTAGCAAAGTCATTAAATGACCAATTAATAAAACACAAAGTCATTAATCGGGCAATTAATAAATCACCGTTATAACTTAATTATCTTTGTACGTTTATAACTTAAAAGAACAAACTCATTCTTTGTAAATAAGTGCACATTTGTCAAAGTAAATATATGCCTGTAAAGCAATATGGAATTTCTTAGTTCAAATTAAATAATATATATGATATAAAAATCAGTATATTCAATTATGCATATTCTTCATTAATTTGTTTGTTTAATACCTTAGCAGAGCCATTCAACAGGCAATTAATAAATCAATATATGAAAAATAATTTTTTTAGGAGGCATTTATTTACTTTAATAAAAAATATGAACTTTTATTCTTTTACTAAAAATTTAAATCCTCATTAAAATTATTGATCATATAAAATAAATAATTAAAAAAAAAAATAAATTCAATTATAGTTAATAATAATATTTTAAAAATATCTAAAAATTGTATATTAATTAAAACATAATCATTCTTATTTTTCTTTTTAATTTTGAATATGATTTCTATTGTTTAAAAATTAATTTTATTTGGTAAGAAAAATTTTATTAAAGCAACATGTACTCAAAGTAAAAATGATCACACTTTTTTTTTTAAACTAGCAAATACATGAATAAAAGGCTATTTTCCATAATAACTATTATTATAAAAAAAAAGTTTATAATATCTTTTATTAACCAGTGCTATAAAATATTTTATCATTATATGAAATTCTGTAAAACATAATATAATAAAAAGAAAATTTTAAAATGAAAAATAATGAAGCATTGGATAATAATGTGAGGATAAAAAATATATAATGGATATTTAAAAATGAGCGCTTGTATATAGAAGTAAAAAAATAATTTTAAAAAAATATATTTTTCTTTTTTTCATCTCATAAAAAAAAAATTATTTTTATGTACATCCAAAAAAACATAATTTTCAAAAAATTTTATATTATTTTATTTTTTTTTCTTAATGTAGATATTAATAGAGGAAAAAAAAAATAGAAGGCTTTCTTATTTTATGATTTAATTAATTCATTTTTTAAGAGGCATGATTATTGTCTAGCATTCACTTCTATCTTTATGTATAAATATAATTAATTGTGATGAAATTTTGCAATGTGAATTTCATGTTTTGCTTTTATTTTTTCTTTTTTTATGGAAATAAAAAAAAATAACTTTTGCTCGTAAAAAAAAAAACATGATTTTCAAAAAATTTTATGCTAAATTATTTTTTATCTGAATATAAATAATAATGAGATAAAAAAAAAAATAGCACATTTTTTTTTTGGTATTTAATTCATTTATTTTTATAAAAAGCATAATTATTGTTTAGTATTTACTTTTTTTTTAATAATGCATGCAATTAATTAGAGTGGACTTTATCCATAAGATTTTCATGTTTTAATTTTTTTTTTTTTGATTTGATATATTTTAATTTATTGACGAATGCAGTATCTTCAAAAAAATAAAATAAATAAATTATATAATGAATTAGCAATATTAAATATATCAGTTATGAAAGTCGCATATTCTGAAATATTAAAAATATAGTAATAAAAACTAAGAAAAATTATTTCTAAAAATATATAATGAAAATATAAAAAAAGAAAAAATTTTTAAAAAAGAAAAATAGGATATAAAGCAACTATATATATATCAATATAAGGAGTGAATTAAAATTCATTGAATTGAGCATTTAAGTCTTAAGGTAGTTATTAGAATTTTTTTTTAATTATTATTCAATTTTTTATGTTTAATATTAAAAATATGTCACAATATCTATTTATTTCATCTTAATGACATGAATACATATATTTTTTTTTTTTAATTATTTTAAAATTAACAAAATTAGTTTTATAAGAATTTTTTATTCATTTATGTTTTTCTTATTTTTACTTAAAACAATATGTTAATTATTGCTCCATTTTATTTATTATGATTGTTTTAAAAACATAACTGTAGATTCACACACATTAAACAGAAGAAAAAAAAACTTTTTTTGAGGAAATATAGTCTTGTATAATAAAAATAATATAACTAAATAAGTAATCTTAAGTATACAATATTACTAAATATTCAGAAGGTTAATCCTGGTAAAAGTGATGCTTTATTACTTTAACACGTACATTCCTATTTGTTATCCATAAATTATCATTAAAATAAAACTATAAAATAGCAGAAGGAAACATATTACTTTATTTATAAACATTTGACTACTCTTTTGGTATGGAAGCATTAATGTTCTTGCAGCATGAGACAAAATTTAAACTTATCAATATATGTCTAATATATATGTTTTGGAACTTGTTAATTTCTTTTTTTAAATTAAAGCTCTTTTAGACTTATTAATTTTTTTTAAAATATCAATTTATAATTCATATTACAGTGTATTATACATATATCTTTTTATGATAAACCAAAAGCAGTAAAAAATTGAAGTGAAAAAGTAGCATATTAACAAATAAGAAAACAATGGAAATAATCCAAAAATTAAATTTTAATCAGTGGTAAGAAACAAAATTTGAAAGAAATTTATGCATTTCAAATACATCTATAAAATCAAATGAATTTTCTACGAGTACTTATGTACTAAAAAATAATGATGTATCAGATAATGTTGTAGATAATACATTTACACCTAATTTTCATAAAGATGAAATATTAAGATCTTTAAGCACAATAGATAAAGAGATCAATGATGAGGATAATAAAACTACAACAATTTTTCCTAAATATATATCTACTTCATCATATATTTTAGGTACAGATAGAATTTTCTTTAATGATGAAATAATCAGAACTCTCAAGAATTTGAATCATTTTATTTTATTTAAAATTGAGGTATTTTTACATAACATTAATTTAAAAATGTGTTTAAATAAAAAATTTTATATGAGTTGTATTGCATCAATTATTATTCTATTTCTTAAGCCTGTAAATACAGCTCAAGGAAATTTCGATTGCCCAAGAGAATTAGGTTCTCTATGTTCTCCTATTTATTTGCAATACCCTTCTCCATTTAAAAGTCCAGTTGGAGCGAGACTTTGTGATACTATAATAGATATTTGCCAATATCTCGATGTAAAACCGAGCCCTCAGATCTTAGATGCAAAATATATCTTAGTTATATATTCTGCTATTTTCCTCATTTTTTCTATTTTAGTAAAAAATAATACATAAAAATACATGAATTCTTTTTTTTTCTTATAATTATTTTTTTAATTAAAATATATTCAATATAAAAAACATTTAACAATTTCTTATTTGTTTATATTACAGTCCTTTTTTCTCGGATTAAAGTGTAGAAAGCCTAAATTAAGAATAAAAAAGGGATTGGATTCTATGAAAGATAAGGAAGCAAATGATACATATGCGGAAGATGAAGCTTATGGATCTACAGAAAATTTGCTTAGTAATTAACTGTTTGAATACTTTACAATGTCTTAAATAGTCATACTAGTAAATAGAATGGGTAAATATATATTCTAATTTAGTTATTATAAGAGCGTCTATTATAGATAATTATGTACTATTGGTTAATAAAAGGTATTATTAACCTTTTGTAGCATGCTAAGCTAGTTGCTAGTTGTATACGTACAAGTTAGCCATGCACTGACGCTAGTCCTATATATATAAAAAAAAAAAAAAAAAAAAAATAAAGTTATTTTTTTTTGTTTGTTTATTTATATATATATACATCTTTGTAATTTAAAAAAACAAAAAAAAAAATTAAATATATTTTTTTTTTTTTGGGAAGAGTTTTATGAATGAATGTTATGTTATGTTATGTTTTAATTTTTAGTGTAAATAAAAATTAAAAGAAAGAAATGTTAACTTATTAAAACTTAAGAGATAAGAGAAATATTTATGTATTATTCAATGTATATTTTTGAAATAACATTGAATATCATAAAATTTTGACTTAATAAATTGTTATAAATTATTTGTATGTTTTTAATTAAAAGAAGATATTAATTCTTTGTAAATAAAAACTCATTTATAACTGTTAATAGGTTTATTAAAAGATGCAGTAAAATTTAACTTCAATTAAATATTATGCATCATAAGAAAACTGTATATATATATATAATAAAAACGAATATATATATATAAACGTATACTTAGTTATACATGCTCTTTATTAATTTGTTTGTTTAATACTCTAGCAAAGTCATTAAACGGGCAATTAATAAATCAATAACTAAAATATTTGATTCTAAATACTTGCTTTCAAA
>NW_021628687.1:0-11048 GCF_900005765.1 Plasmodium relictum | reverse complement strand
AAAAAAAAAAAAAAAAAAAAAAAAAAAAAAAAAAAAAAAAAAAAAAAAAAAAAAAAAAAAAAAAAAAAAAAAAAAAAAAAAAAAAAAAAAGAAATACATATATATATATTATACATATTTTAAGAGTAACATTGTTCTATATTAATTCCTTTTTGTTTTTAAAAGAAGAAACAATAATTCTTAATAGATTTATATTAGTACATGATATTTATTTTATATTACTATTATTTTGCATTGATTCTTCTTTTAGAAACAAAAAAGAATTAATAATTTTTATTAGGTGCATATTATATTTATGTTATTGTATCTTATTATTATTTTATATTGATTCTTTTTTTAAAGACAAAAAAGAATTAATAATTTTTATTAGATACTTATTATCATATTTATATTATTTTTTACATATTGTTTTCTGTTTTTAAATAAAGAATCAATAATTCTTATTATATTCTTATTCTCCTATAAGTATTATTAATTCTTCTTTTAAAAATAAAAAAGAGTTAACTAATATTAGATACATATTGTTCTATTATTATTATTATTATATTTGTTTTTAAAAACAAAAAGCAACTTTATTTACATTCTTATAGCATTTTATCATATTAAAATTAAATAAAAATGGAGCATGACCACGGAGAAGAATTCTTTTTGAAAAAGAGTAGAGAAGATTTTAATAAAATAAACAGCTTAATTGAAAAATTTTATGAAGTTGTAAATTTATACCTATCAGTGAAAAGGAGGTTAAACCAAGATAATATTTCTGTGCATAATAAATATTTGTTGAAAACTCTTAAACAAATTATTTACAACACAATTAATTTATTAAAGGGTAATAAAGATGTGCTGAATTGTGTAAAGAAAGTAATAGCCATGAGAGATGACTCATATAATAATAACTTAAAAAGTGTCAAATTTTATTTTTTTGCATCTCCTAAATGCATGGAATTTTTTAACGAGTTAGAAAAAGGTATATTAACATGCAGAGAACTAATTATATTTATATCAAATCAAAACGATAAATTAAAAGAGAGCTATTATAAAGAAGATAATAAAACTGAAGGCACATCTGACATGTTTTATGCAAATAAATCTATTTTATGGAAATCTAAAATTATTAAAATAAGAAATTTGGATAATGATACATCATTACATTTAAATAAAGATACATGTACAAACATTGAAGCATTTTCAAATATTACAAACAGTATAATGAATTATCAATGGCTTGTTAGAGCATTGTGTAATATAATAAAATTGGGAAATTTTAAAAAATCAAAAAATAATAAGCAACATAAACCTCTTTTACCTCTTAATAATAGATTGAAATATTTTACCTTAAATATATATTACAAAAAATATATTTCTCTTTCATTAATTAAAAGAAAAAAAGAAAAAGAAAATATAATTTTACTTAATAAAAAGGAAAATTTATTCAAAATGAATAAAAACAAAGAAGTGAATATGTTCTATTCAAATAATGAAAAATACAATAAAGAGCAATCATCAAATATATATAAATTAAAAAATAAAATTATAATTGCCTTACTTAATGAAAAAAATTCTATTGAAAAATTATCAAACCCAAATAAAATAAAAGGGAAAAATGTAACTTTCGCATCTGTTGATGAAAAAAAAAATAAAAAAAAATCTTCAAAAATAAGAAAAACAAAAGAAGAATATGTATCTTCTATGGCTAATGAATATTATAATGAAGAAATGTTATCAATNTTATCAATTGAAGATATAAAAAATGAAGAAGATATATCTTCTATAATTGATGAAAACAATAGTGAAGAAATATTATCAATTGAAGATATAAAAAATGAAGAAGATGTATCTTCTATAGTCGATGAAAACAATAGTGAAGAAATATTATCAATTGAAGATAGAAGAAATGAAGATGTATCTTCTATAGTTAATGAATATTATAATGAAGAAATGTTATCAATCGAAGATAGAAAAAGTGAAGAATATGCATCATATATAACTAGTGAAAATAATAATGAAGAAATATTAGCAATTGAAGATAGAAGAAATGAAGAAGATGTATCTTCTATAATCAACGAAAATTATAATGAAGAAATATTATCAATTGAAGATAGAAGAAATGAAGAAGATGTATCTTCTATAGTTAATGAATATTATAATGAAGAAATNTTATCAATTGAAGATATAAAAAATGAAGAAGATATATCTTCTATAATTGATGAAAACAATAGTGAAGAAATATTATCAATTGAAGATATAAAAAATGAAGAAGATGTATTTTCTATAATCAACGAAAATTATAATGAAGAAATATTATCAATTGAAGATAGAAAAAATGAAGAAGATGTATCTTCTATAGTCGATGAAAATTATAATGAAGAAATATTAGCAATTGAAGATAGAAAAAGTGAAGAATATGCATCATATATAACTAGTGAAAATAATAATGAAGAAATATTAGCAATCGAGGATAGAAGAAATGAAGATGTATCTTCTATAGTCAATGAAAATTATAATGAAGAAATATCATCAAGCGAAGATGAAAATTCCATAGTTAATGAAAATTATAATGAAGAAATATTAGCAATTGAAGATAGAAAAAATGAAGATGTATCATCCATAAATAATGAAAATTATAATGAAGAAATATCATCAAGCGAAGATGAAAATTCCATAGTTAATGAAAATTGTAATGAAGAAATATTATCAATCGAAGATAGAAGAAATGAAGATGTATCTTCTATAGTCAATGAAAATTATAATGAAGAAATATCATCAATCGAAGATGAAAATTCCATAGTTAGTGAAGATTATAACGTAGAAATATTATCAATAAAAGATAGAAAAAATGAAGATATATCATCCATAAATAATGAAAATTGCAATGAAGAAATATCATCAAACGAAGATAAAATAAAGGAAGGTGTATCTTCCATAGTTAACGAAAAAAGAGAAAAAAAAAGTTTTTTAAAGATAAATGAGATTAAAACAAAAAATATGTCAACTTCAATTATTATTGAAAAAGGGAATAAAGACAAATCATTAAAAAGAAATAGAACAAAAATTATAAATTTACTCTCTGTTCTTTATGATGAGAAAAATAACAACGATAAATCATTACACTTAAATAGAAAAAGAGTTATATATATACTTTCTTTGCTTTGTAGAGAAAAAATTAATAAATATAAATCATTGAAAATGAATAGAACAAAAATTATAAATTTACTCTCTGTTCTTTATGATGAGAAAAATAACAACGATAAATCATTACAATTAAATAGAAAAAGAGTTATATGTTTGCTTTCTTCGCTTTATGATAAAACAAATAGTAAAGATAAATCATTGAAAACAAATAAAGGAAAAATTATTAGATTGATTTGTTCACTTTACAATGATAAAATTAATAAAGATAAATCATTACAAAAAAATAGAAAAAGAGTTATAAGTTTACTCTCTGTACTTTATAATAAGAACAGTGATAAAGATAAATCGTCAAAAACAAACAGAAGAAAAGTTATAGACTTGCTATCTTTACTTTATAATGAGAAAAGTAACAAAGATAAATATTTAACACAAAGAAGAAAAAATATAGTGGATACTCCTTTCTCAATTAACAAGAAGAAAGTTAATAAAGATAAACAAGTAAAACTAAGTAAAAAAAGCATTAAAGATTTTGTTTCTTCATTTCCTTTGGGGAAAAGTAATAAAAAAAAAGATATAATAGATTCATTTCCAACTGATAATGAAATAGATACTAAAGATGAATTGCTAAAAGCAAATAAAAATGAAGTTATAGTGGATTCATTTTCAACTGATAGTGAAGTAAGTGTTAAAGATGAATCATTAAAGGCAGATAAAAAAAAAGATATAGTAGATTTATTTTCAACTGATAGTGAAAAAAGTACTAAAGATGAATCATTAGAAGAAAGTAAAAGAAAAGATATAATAGGTTCATTTTCAACTGATAGTGAAATAGATGCTAAAGATGAATCATTAAAGGCAGATAAAAAAAAAGATATAGTAGATTTATTTTCAACTGATAGTGAAAAAAGTACTAAAGATGAATCAGAAGAAAATAAAAGAAAAGATATAACAGGTTCATTTTCAACTGATAGTGAAATAGATGCTAAAGATGAATCATTAAAGGCAGATAAAAAAAAAGATATAGTAGATTTATTCTCAACTGATAGCGAAATAGATACTAAAGATGAAGCATTAGAAAAAAATAAAAAAAAAGATACAACAGATTCATTTTCAAGTGATAGTGAAATAGGTGCTAAAGATGAATCATTAAAAGAAAATAAAAATGAAGTCATAGTAGATTCATTTTCAACTGACAGTGAAAAAGATACTAAAGATGAATCGTTAAAAGAAGATAAAAATAAAGATATAGTATATTTATCTTCAACAGATAATGAGAAAAAAAGTAAGAAAAAATCCTTAGCAGAAAATAGAAGAAATATTATAGAGGCTCTTGCATTAATTAGTAATGGTAAAAATACTAAAGAAAAATCATTAAAAGGTAATAGAAAAAGCATTATCGATGCTCTTTCTTCAATTAATAATGAGAAAAAAAGTAAGAAAAGTATTTTAGAAACAAATAGGAGAAGTGTAATAGGATTAATATCTCCACTCTATAATAAGGGTAATACAGGAGAAAAATCATTAGAAATGGGAAAAAGAGATGAATTAAGTATTATTTCTTTAATTAAAGACGATAAAAATTTAAAGTTAGACAAAAAAAAAGAAGTAAATTTGTCTCATTCATCTTTTAATAAAAAAAATAATAGAGAAAAGTCATTAAAGACTAAAAGAAAGCAAATTAACATTTTTTCTTTAATTGCTAATAATAAAAAAATATCAAAAATGGATAATATAAAAGAAATATGTGATGTATTTTCTTCTATTATAAATGAGAAAGATAATAAAGAAAGAAAAATAAAGAAGAACAATAAAAATAATAAAATACAAAATAAAACTATAAAAAAAGATTCTTTAGGTTCAAATAAAAAAAAAAATAAAAAAGCACAATTAAAGTTAGTTAATAAATTAAAAAATGAGATAAACAATAAAGCAAATTTAAATATTAATGAAAGCAAAGAAGTATATGTTCTTTTATCAAGTAGTGACGAAGAAGATGATGAAACTTCATTAAAAAGTAATAAAAAAATGAAAGAGATAAAGAATAAAAACGCAAATAAAAACAATATAAAGGGAATATCATTAAAAAGTATTAAAAAAAAAAAAAAAAAAATAAAAAATAAAAAAGTAGTTGAATCTTCAATTTTTTATGAAAAATACAAAATAAAGTCTAAAATTAACTCAAATGAAGCAAATAATAACTCAGATAGAAACAAAGAAAATATGGAAAATGTATTCCAAACAGAAGAGATAATAAAAGAAAGTAATTTAGAAATAAATAATAATTCAGAAGAAGAAAATAATTCAAATGACTACGATGAAGATTCAATTAGTAAAATTACTTCAAGTGAAGAGGGATATTCTTCAGATGAGCAAAATGTTAATTTAAATGAGAATGATTTAGAATATGACACTAAAATTCAAAAACGAATTAGGATTGATTATATAGAAGAATATGCAGATGATATAAATATTGTTGAATATGGCCAATCTTACATGATTCCTGATACAGATGAAATGCCTGAAAATAATAAACTTAATGAATATAAATCAGAATTGAATAAAAATCCTACAGAATCTGCAAAAAAAACTCATAAAAAATGTATAGATGAAATGTGTAAAATAAAATGGGATTATACAATGCATACATTAAAATATATAAAGGATATTATGAAAAGTTTAAGATATAATTGCAAGAGGGAATATAAAATATCTGAAAAAGTATCCAAATATCATTATTATGGCAAGAGAATTAAGAGTTTATTCCCAGAATATAGTTTTTCAACATGTAAAAAAATATTTGATTGTTTTGAAAATTATTATAAAAATCCGATCATTGAATTGGCGAGAAAAGAATATATAAAAGAATATTGCGAAGGATATGGTTGTGAAAAAAAGGATATATCAAAAAGCTTAAAAGAAGAAATTTGTGACGTAGCAGAATTTATATACGATAGAGTTAAAACCGTTGAATCGTCAGATATGGAAGAACAAATTCTTGAGTATAAGGAAAATATGGATAATAAAAAGGGAATTACTGCATACTATGATAGACACCATCCTTATTTAGAGGAGCTAGAAATACTTATTAAGGCTTTTAATATCTTAAGAGAAAAAGTAGAATCGTCTTACTGTATTATAAAATATTATGATTATGAAATGGATAAGACTATTAGGAGCTTTTCAAGCCAATTATGTTATTGTTATAGAAGTGTTAACTATTGGTTTTATAAATTAAAAAGAGCATGCACAGATGAAAAACAGGAATGGAAATTACCATCTGAATTACATTACGATAAATTTGAGTCAAATTCTGAGGAGAAGAAAATAGATATCGAAGATTCTACATTAATACATGTTTTATTAAAATATAAGGAATGCCTTGAAAATGGTACGCTATGTCCTCATGATGAAGGCTATGATTCATCCCCTGAGTCACTTTTCAATGTTTATTTATATGTAACAACGTTATATTCTCAAATATGCAATTCACTAAGCGATAAAAATGTTAAAATTACAAAAATGAATGATATCTTTAAAGTAATATGTTTAAAAAACCATGATATTACACCTTCAGATGATATGATTAGAAAATTTGATATAAAAATAAAAAAAGGTAGTAACCCATTTATATTATCAAAGTCAAAGGAAATATCAAGCATATTAGTTAATGATAATGCAAATAATAAAACCATAGGGCTACAACAACAATCAGTCCATGAAGATAATAGTATTAAGAATGAAACCGAATTACAGCAATTACCAATAAATAAAGATAATGTCTCAATAGAAAAGTATCATTTGCCAACCTATTTGAATGATTACAAAGGAAATAAACAAAATTTTGAATTGTTAGTTAAAAAAAATTATAAGGAAAATATTGAAAAAGTTTCTCAATTTCCAGATTATGGAAACAATGAAAAAATTTCAGATAATCATGATTTTTTAAATTATGGAAATTATCAGAATGATTTAGAAACTAAACAATTTCCAATTTATATAAACAATGAAAAAATTTCGGATAATCATGAGTTTTCTAATTATGGAAATTATCAGAATGATTTAGAAACTAAACAATTTCCAATTTATATAAACAATGAAAAAATTTCAGATAATCATAAGTTTTCTAATTATGGAAATTATCAGAATGATTTAGAAACTAAACAATTTCCAATTTATGCAAACAATGAAAAAATTTTAGATAATCATGATTTTTCAAATTATGGAAATTATCAAAACAATTTAGAAACTCAACAATTTTCAGTTTTGGGAAATGGCCAACAAATTTCAGATAGTCGCGAGTATTCAAGTTATGGAAATTATCAGAATGATCTAGAAGCTCAACAATTTTCACCTTATGAAAATGATCAAAAAATCTCAGTTAATGAGTTTTCAAATTATGGAAATTATCAGAATGATTTAGAAACTCAACAATTTCCAGTTTATTCAAATAATGAAAAAATTTCATTTAATTATGAGTTTTCAAATTATGGAAATTATCCAAGTGTTTCAGAGTCTCAAGAGCTTTCAATTTATGAAAAAGAACATAGCGCTTTAAAACCTCTGCAATTTTCAACTTCTGAAAATAATTTTAATTGCATCACAGAAGAAATAAAATTTCCATCCTATATAAATTATCAAAACTGTTTAGAAACTCAGCAATTTTCAACTTACGAAAATGATGGAAAATATTTAGAAACTCAACAATTTTCAACCTATGAAATTGATCAAAATTACACAAAAGAAAATGAGAAATCTCCAATGTATGAAAATGATTATATATTCACTTCAGAAACACCAAAATTTCCAAGTATTGAAAAAAATTATGAAAAAGAAAAAATAGAAGAATTGCAAATATTACGTCATGAAAATAATAAAGATGAAGAACTAAGAGAATTACAGCAATCATCTGATGAAATATCAGAAGATTTAGAACAATCAAATTATGAAAATAGCGATGATGAAAAGTTAGAAGAATTAAAAAAACCAAATGATGAAGATAACTATGATCAAAAACCAGAAGAATCAGAACAAATAGATTATGCAAATAATAAAAATGAAGAACTAAGAGAATTACAGCAAGCGTCTGATGAAATATCAGAAGATTTAGAACAATCAAATGATGAATACAGCAATGATGAAAAACCAGAAGAATCAGAAAAATCAAATGATGAATACAGCAATGATGAAAAACCAGAAGAATCAGAAAAATCAAATGATGAATACAACAATGATGAAAAAACAGAAGAATCAGAAAAATCAAATGATGAATACAGCAATGATAAAAAACCAGAAGAATCAGAAAAATCAAATGATGAAAATAATAATGATAAAAAAAAAGAGGAACCAGAACAATCAGATTATGAAAATGATAATAATGAAAAACTAGAATTAGAACAGTCAACTGATGAAAATAATAATGATGAAATGACTGAAGAATCAGAACAATCAAATTACGAAAATAGCGATGACGAAAAGTTAGAAGAATTAAAAAAACCAAATGATGAAGATAACTATGATCAAAAACCAGGAGAATCAGAACAAATGGATCATGAAAAGAATAATATTGAAAAAGCAGAAGAATTAGAAAAATCGAATGATGAAAATAACTACGATCAAAAACCAGAAGAATTGGAACAAATATATCATGGAAATAACGATAATGAAAAATTAGAACAATTAGAACAATCAAATGATAAATACAGCAATGATAAAAAACTAAAAATATCAGAAAAATCAAATGGTGAAAATAACTATGATCAAAAACCAGAAGAATCAGAACAAATGGATCATGGAAAGAATAATATTGAAAAAGCAGAAGAAATACAAAAGTTAAATAGCAAATTAAACAATTCATCAAATAGATATTCAATTAATACCTTTTGCGGTTCAAATATAAGAAAAAGAAAATTAGATGAGGAAAGCAAAGAAGAATTACTTTGTAATATAACGTCTAATAAAAGATATGTTAAGAAAGGAAAGTGTACTAGTACATTAGACACTAAATATGATGAACAAAGTAAACATAAGAATACACTTATAGATACAAGCAAAGAAAAAAATAAAAAATATACTAAAAAAAATGTATTAAATGATAAGAAATGTTCATTAAAAAAAAGAAAAAAAGATAGCTGTAACATAGATAATAGAAATTTAAAAGTGAGAAAATTTATAGATTCTAACAATGAAGCAAAAACAATAAATAATATTATTGAAAAAATAAAAAATGAGAACCTTATCAGTGATATTAAAAAAAAGGAAGTTGTAATATCAAATAACAAAATTCTATTGGATAAAAAAGACATAAAAAAAATTTATCATACTAATAAAGTAATTGTAATGAATAAAAATAAATTTAGTAACCTTAATCTAAGTAAAGACAGAAAATATACTAAAGATAGATACCAAAAAATAAAAACTAAAATTATAAAAGAAAAAGAAACTGAAATGAAGGCCACTAAATTAAAAGTACATAAATCATTAATTAAAAAAAGTGTAAAAGATACAAAATATATTTCTAAAAAAAAAACAGTTTTTGTTAACAAGAAAAAGACAAATAATTGTAATTTAAGCATGAACAGAAAGCTCATTAAAAGCATGTATCAAATAAAAAAAAATAATTACGATGAATCAAAAGATATATCAATAGTTCAAGATAATAAAACACCTGTAATTAATAAGGAAAACACAAATACACCCAAATTAAAAATAGCAACACTAAAATCATGTCTAGTTAAAAAAAAGTTAAAGAAGAAAACAGTGAAAAGAGTTACCTTTGCAATGGATGTACAAAAAATCATATACCAGAAAAAACATTAGTATATTTTTAATAAAAAAATATATATAAAATAGAATACAAAAAAAAAAATAAAAATAAAAATAAAAATAAAAATAAAAATAAATAAAAAAAAATAAAATAAAAGTAAAATAAAATAAAATAATAAAAAAAAAAAAAAATAAAAAAGTTAAAAAAAAAATAAAAATAAAAATATTATATTTACATATAAGTTAATATCTTAATTATACATTTGCTTATTATTGTTATACATTTGCTGTTATTGCTTTTATTAATTATTGTTTAATTATTCTTATTATTTCATTATTATTAGTATTATATCTACAGTTTATGAATATTATAAATTATTATTTAATTATTATTATTTACTTCATTACTTTTATTACATATCTACAATTTATATGTATCATTAATTATTTCTTAATTATTATTGCTTATTTCTTTTTTTCCTATTACATATCATATCTATAGCCTATAAGTATTACTAATTATAGTTTAATTATTACTACTTATTTTATTATTATTATTATATATTTACTGTTATTGCTTTTGTTATTTATGGTTTAATTATTTTTGTTTATCATTTTATTATTAGTATTATTATTATTACATATCTACAGTTTATAAGTATTATTAATTATTTCTTAATTGTTATTTCTTGTTTCTTTTTTTTTATTACATATCTACAGTTTATAAGTATCATTAATTATTTCTTAATTGTTATTTCTTGTTTCTTTTTTTTTTATTACATATCTATAGTTTATAAGTATTGTTAATTATTTTTTAATTATTCTTACTTATTACATTATTTTTATTACATATCTACAGTTTATAAGTATTGTTAATTATTTTTTAATTGTTATTTCTTGTTCCTTTTTTTTTATTACATATCTACAGTTTATAAGTGTTATTAATTATTTTTTAATTATTCTTACTTGTTACACTATTTTTATTACATATCTACAGTTTATAATTATTATTAATTATTTCTTAATTATTATTATTTATTACATTATTTTTATTACATATCTATAGTTTATAAGTATTGTTAATTATTTTTTAATTGTTATTTCTTGTTTCTTTTTTTTTATTACATATCTACAGTTTATAAGTATTATTAATT
>NW_021628685.1:0-11062 GCF_900005765.1 Plasmodium relictum | reverse complement strand
TAGCAGTGTCTAATTTTATTTTACAATGGTCAGCTACTTGTACTAGGCCTCTGATTTATTAATTGCCCGTTTAATGACTTTGCTAGAGTATTAAACAAACAAATTAATAAAGAGCATGTATAACTAAGTATACGTTTATATATATATATTCGTTTTTATTATATATATATATATACTGTTTTCTTATGATGCATAATATTTAATTGAAGTTAAATTTTACTGCATCTTTTAATAAACCTATTAACAGTTATAAATGAGTTTTTATTTACAAAGAATTAATATCTTCTTTTAATTAAAAACATACAAATAATTTATAACAATTTATTAAGTCAAAATTTTATGATATTCAATGTTATTTCAAAAATATACATTGAATAATACATAAATATTTCTCTTATCTCTTAAGTTTTTAATAAGTTAACATTTCTTTCTTTTAATTTTTATTTACACTAAAAATTAAAACATAACATAACATAAAACTCTTCCAAAAAAAAAAATATTTAATTTTTTTTTTTTTTTTTTTTAAATTACAAAGATGTATATATATATAAATAAACAAACAAAAAAAAATAACTTTATTTTTTTTTTTTTTTTATATACATAGGACTAGCGTCAGTGCATGGCTAACTTGTACGTATACAACTAGCAACTAGCTTAGCATGCTACAAAAGGTTAATATACCTTTTATTAACCAGCCTCTCACTTGTCTTTTATGTATTTCATTTATTTTATTACTCAACAGTTTAATCTTTGATAAGGGAATTTGTATTTCTTTGCTTTTATAATAAATAGATATGGATTTTAAATTCTCATTTTTAACATCAGTTACTCTATTCTGAAATGGCCAATATGGCTTATAATATCCATTTTCACCATAATATTTCATTTTATTTCCCTTATATTCAGAAAATTTTAAAGATATAATGTCTCCAACTTTAATATCTTCATTTTAATTAAAGATTTTTCTTTTATTTTAAATAACTTTTCATTCTCCTTTTTCCATCGATCGTTTGAATAAGTAATCCTCATCTCCTTAGTTTTTTATGGTGTTATTTTTGAAAAACCTGGACATATACAATCTATTCTTTATATCGAAAAGTAAGGTATTTTTCCTATAGCACCATGAAGAACATTATTATTATTTTCCTCCTTTGCCTCTATTTCATGTTCTTGTTCATCTATATTATTCTCTATTTCACCTTACTCATTGCTTGGCTCTAAATTTATTGTCATCATATCTTCTTGTTTGTAGCACTTCAATTTTTCTTTTTGTTTTATTACATCATCATTTTCTGTTAATGATCTATTAACTCCTAAATTTAGTACATCTTTTAAGTCATTTTTGTAATTCCATAATTTACAAGAATCTGACTAAAATATCAAAGAAATACTCAATATATAAGGAAAAAAAAATTTTCATACTAATATAATTTTGATTGAAAAAGATAGTAATAACAAAAAAATATAAATATTTTTAAGTACTATCATTGTTCTACACTATTAGAACACTGTAATATTCAAATTAGAAAGGAAAAATAAAAAACTTTTTAAGAAAATATAATGCATATTTTTTTTTTTATGACATATTTATAGTTAACATATTTGTGGTAATAAAACCTTCATCTATGTGGGGGTGATATCCAAGGTATTAGTTAACAAAAATATGTATATTAACTTTTTGTATATAATAGCTAGCTAAAATAACAATGAAGAAATTTAGATTTGAACACTATGTTATTTACGCCAATCATGCGTTTTTAGCTAAATAATAATAAAAATAAATTCTTTAATTAATTTTTTTTAACATTTTTGTTTCGTAAAGAAAGATATTATTTTTAATTTTTATTTAAAATTTTTTTTTAATTCATTTATTTTTCAAGAAGAAAAAAAATGAAGATGTTTAACAATATATAAACTTAAGTAAAAGACATCATCTTTAATCAAAGGTACTATGTATGTATGTTTATATAAGGTGCTTATTATATGTTAATTATATGTTATGTATTGAAAATATATAAATTATTAAATAATTAAACATTTTATCATCTTTATGCGATTTCACTAAAAAGGAAAAGCATAAAGAAATAAAAATATTAAATACATTATAAAAATTCCCTTTATTACATTGTTCATTAATTACCTTAGCAAAGTCATTAAATGGGAAATTAATAAATCAGGTATATAATAATATTTAGATATCATTACTTTTTTTGTTAATTTTTTTTTTTATATATATAAATTTATTTATTTTTACATATAAATAATATTAATAAATTAAAAATAAAAATAAATTAAATAATTAAAATTTTAAAACTCAATATAAAAATAATAATTGTTAAAATATTTATGAAAAAAAAATACTTCAAATATTTTTTTTTATTTTTCATTTAAAACACTTACAAGAATGTTGTGTATTAAAATTGTTAAAATAGAGTTCAATACTAAATTTTGAATATACATACATTAAATATTTATCATTAGCAATTAATTATTTTTTAATAATTTATTTAAAGCAAAAATTTCAAGTGATGCTTTTTCATTTATTATAGATGAAGAATAAATTAAAAATAATATTCACACATCAGACAATGTTAATTAATTTAGACTATATTTTTGTGCTTGAGGTAATATATCTGCACATTATTAATTCTGATAAAAGAAAAGGAAAAATAGGAAATATAAAATAATTACTTTATAATATAAATTATAAATATGGTAATAATAATCTTATAGATATTTATGATATATTATATCATATCATATAAATTCTAAAGATAACACAATTGATGATGTTTTTTTTAGTTAAATTTATTAGATAATAATTTTATTTCTTATTATAAATTAATACTAGGATTATGTGTAGTAAATTATTGATCAATTACATGAAGAAATAAAATGAGTTAAAAATTTGTACATGCAGTAATTTTTTAATATAAAAATTATTATATAACACTAAAAATATCTAAGAAAAAAAAAAAAAAATGAAAAAAAATAAACAAAAAAATAATAATATTGAATACGTTTACAAAAACTGTAAAAATAGAAATAATTATAATTTAACAATAAAAAATATAAAGAAGATATATACTATAAAATACGCATTAAGAATGAAATTAATAATTATTTTAATTTTCTTTTAATGATGGCATAATGATTTTACTATGTATTATCATTTAAAATATGATGAAAAATTATAATTAAATATAAAATTGGGCACATGCATATATATATTTTTTGAAAAGAAAATAATAATATTTCTACAAAAATAAAGGAAGGATTAATAATAGTTACTAAAATGTATTTATGCATATTACTACTATAAAAAAAAAAATTAATTATAACTAAAAGTATAAAATATATTCATTTAAAATAAAATTTAATATCAATAGAAATATTAGCTTTTTTTTTTTTTAAATTTGGGAGTTTATTAAATTTAAAATTAACACAATTATGCTTTCTTTAATATGTAGTTATAAATAATATAAAATTAACAGTTTAAGCAATACTATATAGTATTATTATTAAATATTTTTCTCTAATATTCTTGTGCTTCTTGATATATTAACATAATTCATAAATATGTATACATATACATAAATTTATTTTTAATTTTTTCTTTTTTTGACAAAAAAAAAAATTCTTATTTCATTTCAAATTTAAAGATTTATTTTTTTTAATTCAATTGTTTTATTTGATCCTCCTACTAAAGATAAAAAAAATTGTAAATAATAATTTATTATTTTCTTTTAAGAGATCATTTTAATTAAAAAAAAATGAACAAGAAAAATAATATTATCCTTATATCGAATTATAGAAAGCGTCCCATATACTGCTCTCATGTAGCTAAGAGTTTTACTACTACAGATATGTCAACATCAAAAATATATACTAAAAGAGAGAAAAAAAATGTATTATATTTTTTTATAAAGTTTTTTGTATTTACCCTTTCAATTTGGATATTGCAATGTTTTAATAATGTAGGATAATAATAATACTTAAAAATATTTATTTTTCTTTTTTTTGCTATTTCTTTAAATCAAAATTATACTAATAAAAATAATCCTTCTTTTTATATACCGAATATTTTCTTTCTATTTTAGTGGGATTCTTGCAAATTTTGGAATTACAAAAATGACTTAAATATATTAGATTTAGTATCTAAAAGATCATTAGCAGAAAATTATGATACAATAAAACAAACAAAAAGTAAATTAGGATTGGGGGAACAAGGTACGATAGAAGCACATTTAGAAACAAAGAATGAACAAAGTGGAATAAAGCAAAATATAGATGTAGAAAAAGGAAATGAAGTAGTCACAAAAGATAGAAATAATAAAGTAAAATGTAATAAGAAAATTTTAAGCAAATGCAGAAGTAATATAAAACTAATTTCCTCATCCTTTGCATTTTTTTTATCTTTTTTTCTTTTTATATTATCTATTATAGGACAATTCACTTTTATACCATTCACAAACTATTTTTTTTTATTACTTCCTTTGTCTCTTGTAATAAATTCAATTATTTTAACACATGAGAGAACCGAAATAAAATATAAAAATAAATTTTAAATAATCATTCTAATTCAAACTAGTTATTTTCATTACATTTATTAACTATTATTCTATAAAAAGCTAATTATATCTTCACTCATTTTCAAGTAAATTTTTCTTTTATCCTAATATATTACTCTAGAAAATAATTTTTTTCTATAACTGGCTAATAAAAGATATTAACCTTTTATAATATATTAAGACAGTATACCAGTTAAAACAAAGCACATATCAGCTAGTAACTGATGTTAATAAAAAAAAAAAATATATGGCTATATTTTTTTTTTATTTTATTTATATATATTATTTTAATTATCATTAAAAAAAAAAATTTTTTTTTTGTAGTATGGAAAATTTTGAAGAATGAAAAATAGAATTAATTTTTTTTATTAAACATAAAAATAAATGAATGTAAGAAAACTTTTAAATTTTTTTTTTAATAAATAAAAAGTATAATGTGTGCTATATTTGATTTGTTTATTTTGAAATAACAATAAATAACTTAGAATTTAACTTTTTTAATTTGTTACAACTATTTGTGTGGGTTTCTAAATTAAAAGAATATACTTACTCTTTGTAAATAAAAACACATTTATAAAACTAAACATATATAAGTAGTATAGACTTATTTAATTCAAATTAAATATTATATATTATTTGTTTATTAATTGCCTTCTCAAAGACTTGGATAGAGTATTAAACAAACAAATTAATAAAGAGCATGCAAAACTAAATATACGTTTATATATATATATATATACTTATTTTTATTATATATATATTGGTATTTTATAATGTAAAATATTTATATTTGAATTAAATTATTCTATATTGCTTAACGAATATATGTTTAGTTTTATAAATGTGTTTTTATTCACAAAGAATAAGTATATTCTTTTATTTAAAAACACACAAACAATTTATAACAAATAACAAAAATTAAGCTCTAGTTCATTCAATGTTATTTCGAAATATACATATTAAATATAACATTAACATTATACTATTTCATTTATTTAGTTTTTATATAAGTAAAAATTAAATTCTCTTTTTTATTCGAACAAACATCAACCTACAAAAAAAAAAATAACTTAATTTTTTTTTTTTTTAATTACAAAGATGTGTATAAATAAAATTAACAAAAAAAAAATTACAGTTGGCTGACTTATATTTTCCTGACTGGTAATTTATTTTATTTTACAAAAGGTTAATAACAATTTTTTTATTAACCAAGTATCTAATTTTCTTTTATGATGATCAATTACTTGTATTAAGTTTCTTGTTTGTTTTTCATATATTTCATTATTTTTATTATTTAATAGTTTTATCTTTGCTTCTATAATAAATGGGTAGGTTTTTTAGATTCACATTTTTTATATCTGTCACTATGTGGGAATGATCAATGTGGTTTATATTGTCCCTTTCAACTATAATGTTTCATTTGATTTCTCTCATATCCAGATAACTCATAAGATATTTTGTTTTTCACTTTAATCTCTTTACTTTTGATTTATTAATTGGATATTCAATGACTTGGATAAAAGTAATGAATATCCAAATTAATAAAGAGCAAATTTTTAGGACTCCTTTATAATTTGTATTATAGATTCTACATAATACAAAATTAATTAAATCACCTTAAAAAAAATGAAAGTCTATATAAGTTAAATAAAATATATTTAAAGTAATTGGTTAATAAAAAATGTTATTAACTTTTTATAGTACCTTAAGTTAGTTTACTAGTCGTGTATGTATAATTTAGCCATGCACTAACGCTAGCTTTAAAAAAAAAAATATAAAGTTATTTTATTTTTTTGTTTTATTTATTTTATTGTATATACATATTTGTAATTAAAAAAAAAAATAAAGTTATTTTTTTTTTTTTTTTGTAGATTGGAAATGGTTTTTGAATTAAAAAAAAAATGAGAATTATTTTTTTTTTAATGATACATAAAAAAAAAATATGAATGAAAAGTTATAATGTTCATGTAATTTTCAATGTATATTTCGAAATAACATTAAATGAATTAGAGCTTAACTTTTGTTAATTGTTATAAATTATACGTATGTTTTTAATTAATAGAATATATTGATTCTTTGTAAATAAAATCTCATTTATAACAGCTAATATATTTATTAAAAGATGCAGTAAAATTTAATATAGATTAAATATTATGCATCATAAGAAATCATTATATATAAATAATAAATATATATATATATATATTTGAAAACGTATATTCAGTTATACATGCTCTTTATTAATTTGTTTGTTTAATATTCTAGTAAAGTTATTAAGCAGCCAATTAATAAATCAGAAATCCATTTGCTATCCTTTTCTCTTCATTTTTCTCCCCAAAAAAGTAATCATCATAAAAAAAAATTAAATAAAAAAAATAAAAAGATATAATATAATTATAACCTAGATGTGTCAAAAAAAAAAAGATTTTTATTAGACACACTAGATTGGTCAAAGTTCTAGTAATTTAAGCTTTTGCATGCAGTGTACCCCTAGATAAGACATAAAAATTTAGGTTTTAATAATTACTTAGTATTATTAAATTAGTCACGAACAAATATATATAAGTTTTTTTAAGATAAACCTTAAACTGCATATTAACTAAGAGCAATTAATTTATTCATTGACCAACCTTAATTAAAGGTTTTTCCTTTATTTTAATTAAATCTTCATTCACGTTTTCCCATCTTCCATTTAAATAAATAATCCTCATCTACCTATTGTTTCTAGTGTTATTTTTGAAAGACCTGAACATATACAATATATTTCGTATACCGAAAAGTAAGGTATTTCTCCAATAACACCATAAGGATGTTATATATTAAAGAGGAATTTCTAACTATTTGTTCAAAAGGCAATTCCTCTTTTTCATATAACGTTTTAAGTATATAGTCGAGACTCTTATGAGAACTTTCATTTATACGATTTCCTTGTATATAATACCCACTAATATGATACATTTTTATCTGTAATTCATTAATAACATAATGTTTTAATTCTTGATTCATATAAATTGAACTTCGATCTGCTAAAACACTTCTTGGACATCCAAATATGGAGATCCATGTATTTCTTATAATATTTATTTCATCCATATATATAGGAACTTTATCTGCCATATTTGTTAACATGAAACGTAAATAATGGTCAATTGCTATATGCATATAGTATTCTTTACATTTTCAAGTTTTAGGGCCTTAGTTAATAAAATTTATTATTAACCTTTTGTAGTACATTAAGCTAGTTTACTACTTGTGTATGTACAAGTTAGCCATGGCACAGACTCTAGTTTAAAAAAAAATATTAAATATATTTTTTTTTGTTGTCGAAATTATTTTTTTTTTTTTGTTATGTTGTGTTTTTGACTTTTGTGTTTTAAAAAAACTAAATAAGAAATGTTAACTTATTAAAACTTAAGAGATAAAATAGATTCTTATATATTATTCAATGTATATTTTGAAATAACATTGAATATAATAAAATTTTGACTTTATTAATTATTATAGTTTGTCTGTATGTTTTTAATTAAAAGAATAAGTAATTCTTTGTAAATAAAAATTCATTTATAATAATCAAAAACTATATATATATAATAAAAACTAATATATATATATAAACGTATATTTAGTTATACAATGCTCTTTATTAATTTGTTTGTTTAATACTCTAGAAAAGTCATTAAATGGGCAATTAATAAATCAGGCCTATAATATTTAAGGATATTATACCAAGTATATTGGGTTTTGATAATATCTAATTTGCATCTGATTTTAATTTTTTATTACGCATTATCTAACATATTAAACAATTTGAAATATAATCTTCGATTTCTTTGCTAATGTTAAGCCACCAAAAATGTTTCTTAATTTCATTTAACGTTATATTCACTCTACAATGTCCAGAGAACTTATTGCTATGAAACCAATACGTTAAATGGTTTCTTTATTTTTCTGGTATATATAACCGTCCTGTTTTGTGGTAAACTTGGAATTCATTCTTCCATATTCTTGCTTTCCCGTACTTCACCAGCAATTTCTTGACAAGATGAGATATTATATATATCTTCATATTCTTCTGAAGGTTTATTACAATACAATACCATATAATTCGGAAGATCAGTATTATCTTCTATTGATCTGGTAATTCAAATGAGCTAGACTATTTTGTACTCCTTCGATATGTTAAAATTCTAAATTAAATTCAGATAATCTCAACTTCAATCGATACAATATTCCAGTATTGATTGAATTCATTCATTTAAATTTTTACAATGAGTTTTTATTAATGCTTTAGATCCTTTAATATAATAATTGAATGTTTCACAAGCTACTACTATAACAAATAATTCTGTTTCAATTGTACTCCATTTTCTTTGAACATCATTTAATTTTCTAGATGTATAATGAAAGAACTTAGTTTCACCAGTATTCGTATTTATTTGAGTCAATACAGCTCCTACAGAATAATCTGAAGCATCAGTATTAATAGTATACGGTTTTCTTAACTCGAGAAATAGTAGATAAGTTATTTTAGCAATTTTATTCTTAATTTGCTCAAATAATTGTGAACATTCTTCATTCCATTCAAACTTTTTCTTTTTAGTCAACAAAGGAACTAATTAAGAAATCCAATTTTTAAAGTTTCTTGTATGATTTCTATAATAATTAGCAGCTCCTAGAAAAGATTTTAATTGTTTCTATTTTATCTAATGAAGGTCTTATTCTTTCTCTATCCATTATTTGTCCTAAATATGTTATAGAGTTTTTATGCAACTCACACTTTTCAATATTTAGTCCAATATTATTGTCTTTCAATAGTTTATAAACCCTTTTTAAAATAGTGTGATGTTCAGTTATTGTTTGTGTTGAAATGATGATGTCATCAATGTACACAACTATATATTTCTCTTGAATTAATTCTATAAAAATGTTTTCCATTATTCTTTGAAATTGTGTAGGACTTGTTTTTAATCCAAATGATAACACGTTAAACACAAATATACGACGCTTAGAAACTGTAAAACTTGTATATTGCTTACTGTTCTCTTCTAATGCAATATTCCCTAAATCATTTCTGAGATATATTTTTAAAAACCATTAGTACCATGAAACGTTTGAAATATGTATTTCATATGAGGAATAACATATAAATTATCTAATATAAATTTATTTAAATAGCGATAATCTATAGTGGTTCTTCATTATTCATCTTTTTTCCTTACCATTGCAATAGGTGAAATATATTCTTCATTACAGAGTTAAAACGACGAGCTCTTCCTTATACCTTAATAGAAACTTTATATTTATCGTTGGGTTTTATACTTTTATTCTCCTAAAGTTTAACACTCCTTTCTAATAAAATCTTCATTTTATCCTTATCCTTCTGATCATTTAAATCAGAGTTGTCAATAAAATTTTGTATGACTTCTTGATTTTATTTTTCCACTTTTTTCTCTGTATTTTCAGCTTGAACTTCAATACCATATGCATGTTTTTCATCTTTATCTTGAATGATATATTCTAATTGTTTCATTATCGTAACACTAAGTAAAATAAGCGGTTTACTTTCCTCAATGATTACAAACCTCATTTTAATAGTTTTGCTATTTGATTTATTAATTGGATGTTCAAAGACTTGGATAAAAGTAATAAATATCCAAGTAAATAAAGAGCAAGCTTTAGGACTCCTTTATAATTTTATATTATAGATTCTATATTTATAATACAAAATTAATTAAATCACTTTAAGAAAATAAAAGTCTATAGAAGTTAAAAATAAAAGCCATCCACTTTCCATCTTTTTCTTTTTCAATGTTTCTCCATCAAAAAAAAAAAAATTCATTCCTTGGTTAACAAAAGATATCATTAATCTTTTGTAGCACACTAAGCTAGATTACTGATCGTATATGTACAAATTACTCATTGATTAATAAAAGCTATTATTAACCTTTTTCAGTACACTATTCTAGGTTACTGTATGTGTATATACAAGTTACACATGCACTGACTGGTTAACAAAATATATTATAATTTTTGTAGTACACTAAGCTAGTTTACTGTACGTGTATGTACAAACTAATATGTACTGACACTAATAAAAAAAAAAAAATTTAAATTATTTTTTTTTTTGTGGAAGAAATTTTTAAGAAATAAGAAAGATAATTTAAACTCATAAAAATTGAAGATAAAACATATAATGTTTTTGTTTTAATCAATGTATATTTCGAAATAACATTGAATAAATTAAAGTTTTTATAATTAATAGGTTTATTAAAAGATGCAGTAAAATTTAACTCAGATTAAATATTATGTATCTGGTTAATAAAAGGTATTATTAACCTTTTGTAGCATGCTAAGCTAGTTGCTAGTTGTATACGTACAAGTTAGCCATGCACTGACGCTAGTCCTATGTATATAAAAAAAAAAAAAATAAAGTTATTTTTTTTTTTGTTTGTTTATTTATATATATATATATCTTTGTAATTTAAAAAAAA
>NW_021628684.1:0-11148 GCF_900005765.1 Plasmodium relictum | reverse complement strand
AAAAAAAAATTAAATATATTTTTTTTTTTTTTGAGGGAAGAGTTTCATGAATGAATGTTATGTTATGTTATGTTTTAATTTTTAGTGTAAATAAAAATTAAAAGAAAGAAATGTTAACTTATTAAAACTTAAGAGATAAGAGAAATATTTATGTATTATTCAATGTATATTTTTGAAATAACATTGAATATCATAAAATTTTGACTTAATAAATTGTTATAAATTATTTGCATGTTTTTAATTAAAAGAAGATATTAATTCTTTGTAAATAAAAACTCATTTATAACTGTTAATAGGTTTATTAAAAGATGCAGTAAAATTTAACTTCAATTAAATATTATGCATCATAAGAAAACTGTATATATATATATAATAAAAACTAATATATATATATAAACGTATACTTAGTTATACATGCTCTTTATTAATTTGTTTGTTTAATACTCTAGCAAAGTCATTAAACGGGCAATTAATAAATCAATAAGTTAACATTTCTTTCTTTTAATTTTTATTTAAACTAAAAATTAAAACATATTATAACATAACATAACATTCAAAAACTCTTCCAAAAAAAAAAAATATTTATTAATTTTTTTTTTTTTTTTTTTTTTTTAATTACAAAAATGTATATATATATATATAAATAAACAAACAAACAAAAAAAAATAACTTTATTTTTTTTTTTTTTTTTTATATAAGACTAGCGTCAGTGCATGGCTAACTTGTACGTATACAACTAGTAACTAGCTTAGCATGCTACAAAAGGTTAATAATACCTTTTATAAACCAATAACATTGTGTGTGAATCTAAATTTCTTCATTGCTATTTTAGCTAGTTATTATATACAAAAAATTAATATATATACTTTTATTAACTAGCAGGCAATTAATAAATCAGCATCATAAGAAGCCATTATATATAAAATAAAAATGAGTATATATATATATATATAAACGTATATTTAGTTATACATGCTCTTTATTAATTTGTTTGTTCAATACTCTAGAAAAATCATTAAACAGGCAATTAATAAATCAATTAATAACGTTTATATGCTAGGTTTCATTAATTTACCAATATGTGAACTTTACCAAAAATAGTGTTATTGATTGAATGAAAAATTCCTTTAATTCCTAATAGACAATTACATTATTATTCCCATTATATTTATATATAATTTTAGTTAATATTGTTATTACTCTTTTTCATATGCAATACTTTTCTTTATGAACATAATATTTACATATAAATTTATGAAATATGTATATCAGGTAAAACTTTTATTATTTTTTATTTCATATATTATTTTTATTGATTTAGTTAGGATATTTTTATATAAGATTTTATATTGCATTTCTAGTGATAATATTGAGATATTTAATATAATTATATGTTTGTTCATTTTTGTGGACGTTTTATTCAAATATTCTTTTTTTTTTTTATATCCTATTATTTTTTATTGATTTCATATTTTATATTTACAATTAATTCAATTAGATCATTTAATTATCACTATTAATCTAAACACTTACTATTCTTTATTCCTTATCGCTTTTTAATGTGCTTTATATGAAATCATATTAAAAATTAACCTAACTAAATAGCTCATAATTATATAAATGATAATATAAAAAACTGTATATATATATCTAAAAAAAAATGGAATAAAATAAAAAATATATCTTTTAAAAATTTTCTTCTTATTTTAATTTATTTTAATTTTCTTTTCTTTTATTTTTATTCCTGTTGTATGTACGATGTTTTTAAAATGAAGACTATCCATTAATATATATAATTATTAAATGTATTTCTGTTGTACTCTAAATGCCATATTATTTAATATAATTTTTATTAGAATAATTATATATTCGAAATATTTGTTATTTATTTCTATTTATGTTTCTCTCTATTTTAAAAAATTCCTTTTTTTACCATTTCTTTAATTTCTTAATACGACTTTCATTAATTTTTTTTTATTTTTTCTTGTATTATTATTTATGTTAAGTAAAATTATTGCATTAATTTTCTTTGATTTATAATATCAAATTTCATTATGATGATTTTACCAAATCATCATTAAAATATTCTTATCATTTTAATTTATATTTCCATAATTATAATTATTTTTATATTTATTTTTACTTTTTTGCATAGGGATTTCATAGCTCATGCTTTAATATATAGGAATATCTGCATGTATATAAAATAAATTTTATTTCTCTATATTACTAAAATGTAAATTTGAAATCAAAACATTTTTAAGTCAGTATTAAAATTCTTATGATTTATACTCAAACTCACTTCCGTAACAATTGAAACATAAATTCTTTCATAAATATGTGAATTTTATATTTTAATTTAATTTTTTTTTTTTTAACTTATTTTTGATTATCTTATTTTTTGTTAAGTATTATTGCATGCGTGCAAATTCTATTATATTTTTATTTTATTTTACTAAAATTTAATTCATAAAATTATTATATAATTACTTTGAAGTTCAATTTTTTTACATTGTCGTCATTGTTATATTAGTTGTAACTTGATTTGGGCATATTTTTATAATAATATATAAATATATGTGTTTTATATATTTTTATTTTGTTATTTTTAATGTTTTTTACTTATATATTATTATTTGTATATTAAAATGTTGTTGCATGTTCAATTTTAATTCATTTTTATTTCTTCATTTGCCTACAAAATAGCCATTATATTATTGTTATGCCATCAATTATATATAACTATTAAAATTGCTACAAAATATGATGTTGCTTTATTTACTTTTTAACATAATTAATATTATATAATTGTAATTTTATTAATTCTAAGAACAGTAATATTGTAACAACCTTTTTATATGTGTTTTCTTGATCATCCTTAAATATTTTATTTTTTTTTTATTTCTTTAAAATTTTTTTTTTTTATTTACTTAAAACCATAATTTTTATTTATAAAATTCTTTAATATTGATGATTTCTATTAAATTTGTCATATTAAAAAATCTCTAAATTCTTTATTTATAAATATATAAATAAAATCAAGAATTTATAAAAATATATTTCTACATAAACATATTAAGAAAAAAATTACAAAATAATAAGAAATAAAAAGAAAAATAAATACATCTTATATTAATTTTAAAAATGGCACTTCTATATAACGCAGGATGTAATGATTCTGAAGAAGACTTCACTAATTGTAAGGTTAATACATGTTTGATACAAGGAAGTAAATTTCATACTTTACACTGTGTTCCTTCATTTAAAGAAGTTGATGTAGTATATCCTTCAGGTGATATTTCAAATGGCATTTTAAAAAATATATTTAAATATGAATCTTCTTATCTATCTAAAGTACAAAAATCTAAAATAACTATTTTATCAAACAATAAGGATGATGGTATTTTGTTTTTATATGATTTTTATTTGCCTATTAAACATCATGCCGGGGCATTGCCTACTACTTATCATTTCCAAACACTTTTATGCCGTATTAAAACGGTAAACCAAAAAATAACATTATGTGGAACATTGGATCCATATTATATAGGAAGGACTCTTTCATTTCATTCTTTTGATATTTCTAATAAAAAAAGCGAAAAAATTAAAATTGGTTTAAATAGTATACAAAATCCCAAGCACTTTGATTTAAGACATAAATATAAAGATTTTTATATAAGTAGAGATAAATGCCATTATGTAACAATGGGAAGTAGTTCGGAACAAATTTGTAGATACTCTATATGCACAAGGGATGATAATAATCACTTATCATGTATAGATGCAAAATTTAATGGAAAATTAATTCATTTACAAGATCATTCCCCATATAGCAAAGAAGATACAGACTATGTATATCTCCCAAATAGTTGTGTGAAAGATAATTTCATTGATAATTGTACTCCTTATTTTTGTAAAATTAAAAGTTCAGATGATTTATATCAATGTGAAGGTATAGAAATGAGTGTCATAAAAAAAATAAAACCACATTCAGAAGAATTAATGAGATCAGAAAAACAGGTAGCTACACCCTATAAAGAATATTCTCTTTCATCTACTTATTTAGCAGCGTCCTTTTTACCTTTCTTAGTTTTGTTCTTTTTTGTGGGATGTTATTTGTATACAATTTTCAAAAGAAACAGAAGAAGAGTAAGTTATTAAAAAAAATTATCTGTGTATAAGCGCTCCTATTATATATATACTATATTTTTATATTTATTCTATTTTTTAATGCAAAAAAAATGAAAATGCAAATAAAAATATGTGTATCTTATGTGTATTAAATAAATTCTATATATATATTTTGCTTTATTTAGAAAATCATATCTAAATCTAAGGGACCATAATTACTGCCATTATTAAAAAGATGAAATGTTCTTACTTGTAAATGTGCATATATAATTATTAATAGTAAGTTTATATTTTTTAGTTTCACATACTCATTAGAATCTTTATTTACAACTAGTTACTATAGTCATTTAATTCTAAACCATAAAAAAAAATTATATATTGATTTATTAATTGCCTGTTTAATGACTTTGCTAGAGTATTAAACAATCAAATTAATAAAGAGCATGTATAAATAAATATACGTTTTTAAATATATATATATATATATTTGTTTTTATTATATATATAATGTTTTCTTATGATGCATAATATTTAATCTGAGTTAAAATTTACTACATCTTTTAATAGACCTATTAATTGTTATAAATAAGTTTTTATTTACAAAGAAATTTATAACAAATAACAAAAATTAAGCTCTAATTCGTTCAATGTTATTTCCAAATATACAAATTGAATATAACATTAACATTAAACTTCTTCATTTATAAAGATTTAATGTAAGTAAAAATTAATTCTATTTTTTATTGGGACAAACGTCAACCCCAAAAAAAAATTAAAAAAGAAAATAATTTAATTTTTTTTTTTTTAATTACAAAGATGTATATAAACAAAATAAACAAAAAAAAAAAAAAAATAGCTTTATATATTTTTTTTTTTTTTTAATTACAAAGATGTATATACTATAAAAATAAACGAAACAAAAAAAAATAACTTTATATTTTTTTTTTTAACTGGCTAGTTTATTAATTCCCCGCTTAATGACTTTGATAGAGTATTAAAAAAAAAAAAATTAATAAAGAGAATGTATAACTAAATATACGTTTTTAAATATATATATATATATATTTTTTTTTATTATATATATATAATATTTTCTTATGATGCTGATTTATTAATTGGCCGTTTAATGACTTTGCTAGAGTATTAAACAAACAAATTAATAAAGAGCATTTATGACTGAGTAGAATTTTATTTCCTCTTTTAATAGACTTATTAATTGTTGTAAATAAGTTTTTAATTATAAAGAATTACTTATTCCTTTAATTAAAAACATACAGACAAACTATAATAATTAATAAAGTCAAAATTTTATTATATTCAATGTTATTTCAAAATATACATTGATTATAACAAAAACATTATTAATTTTATCTTTAATTTTTATAAAAAAAATAGATAAATTTTTATTTGCTAAAAATTTCTCACCAAAAAAAAAAAAATTATTTTTTTTTTTTTTTAAATATTTCAAAAAACAAAAATAAAAAAACACAAAAAAAAAATATGTATATATATATTTTTTTTTTTTTATTAGTGTCAGTACATATTAGTTTGTACATATACATACGACAAACTAGCTTGGTGTACTACAAAAATTATAATATCTTTTGTTAATCAGTCAGTGCATGGATACTTGTATATACACATACAGTAACCTAGCACATTGTACTGAAAAAGGTTAATAATAGCTTTTATTAACCAGATATTCAAAGACTTGGATAAAATTAATGAATATCCAAGTTAATGAAGAGCAAGTTTTAGGACTTCTTTATAATTTTGTATTATAGATTCTATTTTTATAATACAAAATTAATTAAATCACTTTAAGAAAAATAAACATCTATAAAAATTAAATAAAAATAAAAGTAATCCACTTACTATCGTTTTCTTTTTCAATCTTTCTCCATAAAAAATTCATTCCCCAAAGAAAGAATAATAATAAAAAAAAATAATTAATAAAAAAAATAAAAAAGAAGATATAATATAATCATAACCGAGATGTGTCAAACAAAATAGTAATGTGACACACTAAGTTGGTCAAGGTTCTAGTAACTTATTGCATGCAGTGTACTCCTAGATAAAGGAACACTTATTTAAGTTATAAATAGTTGTTTAGTACTATGTAATTAACTACAAATATATATAAATTTTATTAAAATAAACCCCAAACTATGCATTAATTAAAAGCAATGAATTTATCATTGACCAATAGTCAAGACTTTTATGAGAACTTTCATTTGTACCGTTCTCTTGAGGATGGTAGGAACTAGTATGATACAATTTTATCTGTAATTCATTAATAATATAATCTCTAAATTCATGACTCATATTTATTGAACCTCGATCTGTTAAAGTACTTCTAAAACATCCAAATATGTGGACCCATGTATTTCTTATAACATTTAGTGCATCCTTAGATATAAGAGCTTTATCTGTCACATTTGTTAGCATAAAATGTGAATAATCGTCAATTGCTACTTTTATATAATATTCTTTACCTTTCCAAGTTCTAGGACCTACAATATCTAGCGATACCATATCAAATATATTAGGTTTAGACAATGCTTGATTTACATCTGGTTTAAATCTTTTATTACTCATTATTTGACATATTAGACAATTTGAAACATAATTTTCAATTTATTTGCTAATATTAGGCCACTGATTAATGAAAAAAATCGTGTATGTACAAGTTAGCCATGCACTAACGCTAGTTAAAAAAAAAAAAAAAATTATATAAAGTTATTTTTTTTTGTTTATTTTATTTTTATTTTATACATCTTTGTAATTTAAAAAAAAAAAATAAATTAATTTTTTTTTGTCTGTGGATGCTTGTGTTGTTCGAATTAAAAGAAAATTAATTTTTACTTATATAAAAAACTAAATAAATGAAATAGTATAGTGTTAATGTTATATTCAATTTATATATTTCGAAATAACATTGAATGAATTAAAGCTTAATTTTTGTTATTTGTTATAAATTTAGTACGTGTTTTTAACTAAAAGAATATACTTATTCTTCGTAAATAAAAACTCTTTCTAACCGTTTAACATGTTTATTAAAAGATGCAGTAAAACTTAAATCAAATTAAATATTATGCATATGGTTAATAAAATTTGTTATTAACCTTTTGTAGTACACTGAGTTAGTTTACTACCTGTGTGCGTACAAGTTAGCTATGCACTGACTCTAGATAAAAAAAAAAAAAATAAAGTTATTTTTTTTTTTGTTTGTTTATTTATAAAATATACATCTTTGTAATTAAAAAAAAAAAATAATTAATAAATTTTTTTTTTGGGGTAATTAATTTTTGTTATGTTTTTTGACTTTTGTGTTTTAAAAATTAAATAAGAATTAATGTTTACTCATTAAAACTTAAGAGATAAAAGAATTATGTTTATGTATTATTTAATGTATATTTTGAAATAACATTGAATAAAATAAAGTTTTGACTTTATTAATTGTTATAGTTTGTCTGTATGCTTTTAATTAAAAGAATATGTAATTTTTTGTAAATAAAAACTCATTTATAACAATTAGTAAGTCTATTAAAAGAGGCAGTTGGTCAATGAATAAACCCATTGCCCTTAATTATTATGCATTTTAATTATTTAAAATTTTAATAATTATGTCTCCTTTAGGAAAAATATTGCATGCTAAAAAATTTTATCTATTAGAACCTTGGCTAGCTTAGTGTCTAATTATATTTTTTTTTAAGACACATCTCGGTTATAATTATCTTATGTCTTTTTTTTTATTTTTATTTTTATTTTTTTTGCATGTTTTATTTTTTTTATTTAATTTATATATATATATTTTTTTTTTTAATTTTTTTTATCATTTTTTTTGGGGGAATTTTTTCTTAAAAAAAAAAAAAAAAGAGATTTTTTTTTTGAGAAAAGATTTTGAATGAAAGATTAGCAAGTGGATTGCTTTTAATTTTTTTTTTGAACCTTTATAGATTTTAAAAATCTTAGTGATTTAATTAATTTTGTATTATAAATAAAGTCTATAATACAAAATTATAAAGGAGTCCTAAAATTTGCTCTTTATTAACTTGGATGTTCATTACTTTTATTCGAGTCTTTGAATATCCAATTAATAAATCAGCAGTAAAATTTAACTCAGATTAAATAGTATGCATCATAAGGAAACTATATATATATATAATAAGAACGAATATATATATATAAAAACATATACTTAGTTATACATGCTCTTTATTAATTTGTTTGTTTAATACTTGATTTATTAATTGGCCGTTTAATGACTTTGCTAGAGTATTAAACAAACAAATTAATAAAGAGCATGCATAACTAAGTATACGTTTATATATATATATTCGTTTTTATTATATATATATATACTGTTTTCTTATGATGCATAATATTTAATTGAAGTTAAATTTTACTGCATCTTTTAATAAACCTATTAACAGTTATAAATGAGTTTTTATTTACAAAGAATTAATATCTTCTTTTAATTAAAAACATACAAATAATTTATAACAATTTATTAAGTCAAAATTTTATGATATTCAATGTTATTTCAAAAATATACATTGAATAATACATAAACATTTCTCTTATCTCTTAAGTTTTTACTAAGTTAACATTTCTTTCTTTTAATTTTTATTTACGCTAAAAAATTAAAACATAACATAACATTTCTTTCAAAAAAAAACTCTTCAAAAAAAAAAAATATTTAACTTTTTTTTTTTTTTTAAATTACAAAGATGTATATATATCTAAGTAAACAAACAAAAAAAATAACTTTATTTTTTTTTTTTTTTTATATATAGGACTAGCGTCAGTGCATGGCTAACTTGTACGTATACAACTAGCAACTAGCTTAGAATGCTACAAAAGGTTAATAATACCTTTTATTAACCAATACTCTAGAAAAGTCATTAAATGGGCAATTAATAAAAAAGCATCACAAGAAATCATTATATATATATAATATAAATATATATATATATATATTTGAAAACGTATATTCATTTATACATCCTCTTTACTAATTTGTTTGTTTAATACTCTAGCAAAGCCATTAAGCGGCCAATTAATAAATCACCTGATAAAAATCTCTGCTTTCTATTTTATGAATATTTTTACTATGTATATTTTTTCATATCAAATATGTGCCTGTACAAAATATTACAATTATTTTACAAATAAGAGTGATAAAATAATTATATAAAAATAAGCAAAAATATAAATATATATATATAAAGAAGAGTACATATTTCCAATTTATGACACTCTCAAATTAAAATGTTAATGTATCTATGAGTTTTAATTCTCATATGATTTAAGCTTTTCAATAAGTACATATATTCGACTGGAATACCAATAGGTTAATACACCTTTTATTAATCAGGTATTGATTTATTAGTTGCCTGTTTAATGACTTGCTAGAGTACTGAACCAAAAAATTAATAAATAGCATGTATAACTAAATATGAAGATTTTTAATCTATATATTTATTTTTATTATATATAGAAATGTTTATCATGTATAACATTTAATTTGATTTAAAAAATTTTATATTGCTTAACAAACATATATTTACTTTTATAAATGTATTCTTATTTACAAAGTATATTCTTTTAATTATAAGTATACGTAAAATTAACTTATAACAAATAAAAAAAATTAAATTCTAAGTTATCTG
Source organism: Plasmodium relictum (assembly GCF_900005765.1). Lineage (NCBI taxonomy): Eukaryota > Apicomplexa > Aconoidasida > Haemosporida > Plasmodiidae > Plasmodium > Plasmodium relictum. The sequence goes on along the minus strand of NW_021628684.1, from coordinate 1,342 downwards.
ATGTTATTTTAAATATACAAATTAAATATAATATAAACATTATATTCTCTTACATTAATTTTTATTTTTCAATTAAAAATTAATGATCTTTCAAGTCAAAAACGTCAACTTACGAAAAAAAAAAAAAAAAATCAAATTATTTTATTTTATTTTTTTTAAATTACAAAGATGTATAAAGAAAAATATAGCTATATATATACATATATTTTTTTTTTTAACTAGCATCAATACATGGCTGATTTCTATTTTCCTGACTAGGAGGATAATTTTACATTACTAAAGATTAATAACATTTTTTTATTAGCCAATATGCGAAATTTTTTATAATTATAAAATCTCAGAAAGGTAAATAAAAATTTTTATTGACCATTATACATGCTCTTTATTAATCTGTGTTTTTGATATATTAGCAAAGTCATTAACTACCTAGTTAATAAAAGAATAAAAGGTAATATTAACATTTTTGGAATTTTAATATGATGAAAAAGATGATTTACAAAAACTTCCTTTAATTCAAGATTTTTGCAAGATTTTTATATAAAGATATATATAATAAAAAAGTTATAATAAAATATACATGTATTAATTTATATATAAAAAAATTATTTTATTTTTTGAGATATGAAAAAAGTGATAATTTTTTTTTTTTTACATAAACTTAACGTGCGAATAATTATTTAAGTTTTAAAAGTAACAGAAGATTCTTTGCAATAAGAAACACCGAAAAGGTTATTAAAAAAATAAAATATAAAAAAAAATTATTTATATTATATATACAATTATATAAATAGTTGATTTATTAATTGCCCGTTTAATGACTTTGCTAGAGTATTAAACAAACAAATTAATAAAGAGCATGTATAACTAAGTATACGTTTATATATATATATTCGTTTTTATTATATATATATATACAGTTTTCTTATGATGCATAATATTTAATTGAAGTTAAATTTTACTGCATCTTTTAATAAACCTATTAACAGTTATAAATGAGTTTTTATTTACAAAGAATTAATATCTTCTTTTAATTAAAAACATACAAATAATTTATAACAATTTATTAAGTCAAAATTTTATGATATTCAATGTTATTTCAAAAATATACATTGAATAATACATAAATATTTCTCTTATCTCTTAAGTTTTAATAAGTTAACATTTCTTTCTTTTAATTTTTATTTACACTAAAAATTAAAACATAACATAACATAACATTCATTCATAAAACTCTTCCCAAAAAAAAAAAAATATATTTAATTTTTTTTTTTGTTTTTTTAAATTACAAAGATGTATATATATATAAATAAACAAACAAAAAAAAATAACTTTATTTTTTTTT
>NW_021628683.1:0-11266 GCF_900005765.1 Plasmodium relictum | reverse complement strand
TAGTTTTTTATTAATTGCTTGTTTAATGACTTTCCTAGAATATTAAACAAATAAGTTAATAAATAGTATACATAACTAAATACACTGAAATTTAGTGTATATACCTATTCTTATTCTATACATAGAAATATTTATCATATATAACATTTAATTTGAACGAAGAATTTCTATATTGTTTAACAGACATATATTTACTTTGTGATTTATTAATTGCCCGTTTAATGACTTTGCTAGAGTATTAAACAAACAAATTAATAAAGAGCATGTATAACTAAGTATACGTTTATATATATATATTAGTTTTTATTATATATATATATACAGTTTTCTTATGATGCATAATATTTAATTGAAGTTAAATTTTACTGCATCTTTTAATAAACCTATTAACAGTTATAAATGAGTTTTTATTTACAAAGAATTAATATCTTCTTTTAATTAAAAACATACAAATAATTTATAACAATTTATTAAGTCAAAATTTTATGATATTTAATGTTATTTCAAAAATATACATTGAATAATACATAAATATTTCTCTTATCTCTTAAGTTTTAATAAGTTAACATTTCTTTCTTTTAATTTTTATTTACACTAAAAATTAAAACATAACATAACATAACATAACATAACATAACATAACATAACATAACATTCATTCATAAAACTCTTCCCAAAAAAAAAAAAATATATTTAATTTTTTTTTTTTTTTTAAATTACAAAGATGTATATATATATAAATAAACAAACAAAAAAAAATAACTTTATTTTTTTTTTTTTTTTTTTTTATATATATAGGACTAGCGTCAGTGCATGGCTAACTTGTACGTATACAACTAGCAACTAGCTTAGCATGCTACAAAAGGTTAATAATACCTTTTATTAACCACTTTGACAAATATATACTTATTTACAAAGAATAAGTATATCCTTTTAATTTAGAAACACATGAAAATAATTAAGTTATAACAAATAACAAAATTAAATTTAAAGTTATTCATTGCTATTTCAAAATATACAAGCTTGAATATAACATAAGCATTATACTTTTTATTCATTAAAACAAATAAAAAGTTTTCTTATATTCACTTTTCATACATTTTTATGTAAGTAAAAATTGATTCTTTTTTCAATTCAAAACGCAGAAGCCAAAAAAATAACAATTATAAAAAAAAATAAATGTTTTTTTTTTTTTTATCTGCAAAATATATATAGAATAAAATAAACAAAAAAAAAATATAGCTACATATATATATATATTTTTTTTAACTAGCATCGGTGAATGGTTGGCTTGTATTTTCTCGACTAGTAAGCTAACTATATATATTATAAAAAATTAATAACATCTTTTATTAACTAATAGTATAATCATATAAGGAACATATAATTACCTATAAGTGATTTTTTAATAAACACAGTAAATATATATCTCCTTACATGCTCTTCATTAATACGTTTATTCTATGCATTGTTAATAAAATATAAGTTAACCTTTTATGAAGTAGTAGCTAGTAATTTATAAGGAAAATAGACAGTTATCAGTATGATTTACTTATTTTCTATTTAAATATTTTTATAGTATTTTTAAACAATCAAATTAATAAAGAGCATGTAGAAGAATTTGTTCTTAATTTTATTTATATTTAAATAGTTTATTACAGGCAATTATGTGCTTCTTATATGATTATCAATATAATATAATATAAAATAAATAAAACTTTTTTATTTATTTTATTTTTAAATCATATTTTAGTATTTTTTGTTATGACTATTTTTAATAGTTTATCATTTTTGTTTATGCACACAAATTAAAAAATTGGAATAAATATAAATATCTATATAAAAATAAATCGATCATAAAAAAAAATTTTAAAAAATTAAAGTTAATTTTTTAATAAGAATGAATACACATACTATGTTGTTTTAATTTTACAATGTGTATCTCTTTACAAAAGCATATCTATGGATGTGCTTTTTTGTATATCTACAAGCAAAATCTTGTTATATGCATTTTTATATATTTCTCTAAATATAATTTTTTTTTCATATTTTATATTCACTAATGATTTTTATATGTGCATTTTCATTATTTTAAAATTACAAAAAGATGAATAAAATCTTTTATTGCCCATACATTATTACCAAGGAGAAAATAAGAAATGATTAATATTACGTGTTCCAACAAATGTATTTGCTGCAGCGAAAGAGGTCATATTAAAAAGAATTTTTTATATAATAAAAAAAGATATAATAATTGTAATATGATAAGTCATTTGGCATCTGCATGCCGAAACAAAATTTTAAGAGATAAAGAAAAAGAGATCAAAGGTATAATAATAGATGAAAGATACGATGTTTATTTCAAAACATTTTAGAACGAAATTAGCAAACAGAAATTTCGTTTAATAAAAATGTATATTCATAAATTACTGAAAAAATTAGATAAAGAAAAGGATAAAGATAATGAAAGATATCAAGATAACACTCCAAAAGACAGTGATAAAAAATTTGTTAAAAAAAGAAATAGAATTAATAGTGTATACATATATGAAAAATTAAAATAGAGACAGAAACTTGATGAATATGTAAAAAAAATTAAAGAAAGTGAATTAGACACAAATAAAGTAATAAATGTTGACAGTAATGAATAATTTTGTTTGTGCTTTGAAAAAAATGGTTCAAATCAATAGAAATAAAGCACATGCATTATTGGACACTGAAGCACCATTATGCACTATGTCAACTTCTTCCATAAAATTATTAGGTATAGAACCTTATTTGGAAATCCGATCGATTGATACTAGAGAAATATACCATGTGTAAAAAGCGTGGACACCTAGAAAGATTGTAATAGATATGAAATAAACCTGTGAACACGTTTGTAAAAAATATGCTATAACAAATATACAAAAAACATTCATACTAATTAACGATAGCGTAATGAAACCACTAAGATATTTGCTTATGAAGGGGAATAAAAATTAAATATATATAACAGAAATTAAACAAGAAAAAGAAGAGAATATAGAAATGTGCAATCAAGCAGTTATTATGAATTTTATTGATAGAAAAAATTTAACATTTCAAAAGGATAAGGATGAAATAATAAAATTACTAAAGTGTAGTTCAGTACTGAGGGAAAATAAAACAAAAGAAATGTCATGTAAATATAAAGTTTCTATTAGAATACAAGGAAAAGCATGTATATATAATCTCAGATCTTTGAATAAGGATAAGGTATCCAAGGTGAATAAGAAAAATGATGAAATGACAACAATGAGAATAATAAGAATAATTAATAATGTAAATGGACTTCACATATGGTGTTAATTCCAAAAAAGGATATTCAATGATGATAATATATTACAGGTATTTAAATAAATACGTATCAGATGAATTATATGTTTTACTTCACATGAAACATATATTTCAAACATTTTATGCTACTAAATTATTTTCTAGCACAGATCTTAAGAAAACATTCTGGAATATTGCATTAGAAGAAAATATAAAAACAGCATACCATATTTACAGTACTAAAATGCAGAACATTTGTATTTAATGTATAACAATGTGGATTAAAAGTTAGTCCTACCCGATTTCAAAGCATAATGGAAAATTTTTTTTTCGAGTTAATCCAAGAAAATTGTATAGTTGTATATATTGATGACATCGTTATTTTGACGAAATCAATAATTGAACATTTTAAAGTATTAATAAAGGTAATTAAACTGTTCATTTATAATAATTTAGGAATAAATATAGAGAAATGTGTATCCATTAAAATATCTATAACTTATTTAGGACAAAAAATTTATCACAAAGAACTTAGACATTTATTAGATAAAGTAAAAATTATCATTAAGGTAGATAGATCTAAGTCTAAGAAACTATTAAAATCACTTTTATTAGCTGTTAATTATTGTGGAAATTATTTAAAGAACTTTTCAGAATGGAATCCTAAATTAGTTTCATTGTTATCCAAAGAGAAAAAGTTTTAATAGTATGAATAATATTCACAAGTATCTGAACAAATAAAAGAAAAGATGACCGAAATAACTTATTTTTGATTTCTTGAACTTTGTTTTATTAATTGCTTATTTAATGACTTTATTAGAGTATTGAAAAAGCAAATTGATAAAGAGAATGTATAACTGAATATACGCTTACATATATATATATACTTATTTATTATTATATATATAATGATTTCTTATGATGTCTAATATTTAATTATAATTAAATTATATTGCATCGTTAAATAGACATGTTAAACTGTTATAAATGAGTTTTTATTTACAAAGAATCAATATATCCTTTTAATTAGAAACACATGCACAATTTATAACAAATAACAAAAATTAAAATTCTAATTTATTCAATGTTATTTCAATATATATATATTGAATACAACATAAATATTATACTTTTTATATATGCATATTTTTTTATGTAAATAAAAATTAATTCTCTTTTTAATTCGAACAAATATATACCGACAAAAAAAAGAAATAATTTAAATTTTTTTTTTTTAGTTACCAAGATTTATATAAATAAAATAAACATTAAAAAAAAAAAATTTATGTATTTTTTTTTTTAACTAGCATCAGTGCATGGCTGACTTATATTTTCCTAACTGGTAACTCATTTTATTTTAAAAAAAGGTTAATAACAATTTTTTATTAATCAAACTTAGAAAACCTTATATAATCTATAATGACACATCATACTATACTATAGGAGCTATATTAACTCAAATAGATGATGATACTAGTCAGATAATATTTATTCAATATACCTCAAGAAAATTAAATGATTTTCCATGAAAATGGAGTATAATATAAAGAAATTATTTTAAATAATTATAGCTTTTGAAGCACTTGACTATTATGTTAAAGGATTCAAGACGCTAATTAAAATAAATTGTAAAAGTACCATAGAAATATATTCTATTAATAATGGAAAATTATATAGATGGAAATTGAAATTATCTGAATTTAATTTGAAATTTGAATATATTGACGAAGTTCAAAATAGTTTAGATAAGTGGATTAATAGATCTATAGTTAATAAAAGCATGTATATTAACTTTTTGTATATAATATCTAGCTAAAATAACAAGGAAGAAATTTAACTTCCCACATAATGTTATCAATGCCAATCAATCATTTTTAGCTAAATGGTTAATAAAATTTGTTGTTAACCTTTTGTAGTACACTAAGCTAGTTTACTACTTGTGTAAGTACAAGTTAGCCATGCACTGACGTTAATTTTAAAAAAAAAAAAAATAAAGTTATTTTTTTTTTGTTTGTTTATTTATTTTTATATACATCTTTGTAATTAAAAAAAAAATTAAAAAAAAAATAAACATAACAATTTTTTTTGGTGTGTGAAGATTTTTTTTTGTTGTTATGCTTTTGACTTTTTATGTGTTTTAAAAATTAAATAAGAATTAATGTTTACTCATTAAAACTTAAGAGATAAAATAATTACGTTTATGTATTATTCAATGTATATTTTGAAATAACGTTGAATAAAATAAAGTTTTGACTTTATTAATTATTATAATTTGTTTGTATATTTTTTAATTAAAAGAATAAACTCATTCTTTGTAAATAAAAATTCATTTATAATAGCTAATAGGTCTATTAAAAGATGCAGTAAAAGTTAATTCCGATTAAATAGTATACATCATAAGAAAATCATATATATATATAATAAAAACGAATATATATATATATAAATGTACACTTAGTTATGCATGCTCTTTGTTAATTTGTTTGTTTAATACTTGGTTAATAAAATTAGTTATTAACCTTTTGTAGTACACTAAGTTAGTTTATTACTTGTGTACGTACAAGTTAGCCATGCACTGACACTAGTTAATAAAAAAAAAAAAAAAAAGAATTAAATATATTTTTTTTTTTGGTTGTTGAAATTTATTTTATGTTATGTTATGTTTTAATTTTTTTTAGTGTTTTAAAAAAAAAATTAAAAGAAAGAAATGTTAACTAATTAAAACTTAAGAGATAAAAGAAATGTTTATGTATTATTCAATGTATATTTTGAACTAACATTGAATATAATAAAATTTTGACTTTATTAATTATTATAGTTTATCTGTATGTTTTTAATTAAAAGAATAAGTAATTCTTTGTAAATAAAAACTCGTTTATAATAATTAAAAAACTAACATATATATAAACGTATATTTAGTTATACAATGCTCTTTATTAATTTGTTTGTTTAATACTCTAGCAAAGTCATTAAATGACCAATTAATAAATCATTATTAAAATTATTGTTATGTAAGAGTTATTTAATTAAAACAAAAAAAAAAAAATTTTAATTATAGTTAACTATATTTCGGAAATACGCAAAAATTAAGTATTACTAAAGACAAAATTATTTTTTTTTCTCCTGTATTTCGAATTTAATTTTTTTTTTTGCTTAAAAATTAATTTTATTTTACAATAAAAATTTTACAAAAACACTTCCATTGAAATCTCATTATGTATCAAAAAAAAAGATAATTTTTTTTTTTTAAAATAAGATAAATTTAACAAAATCAGCATACACTAACAAAACAAAATGGTCATTTTTTTTTTTTTAAAACTGGTGAGTACATGACTAACTCTCTATTTCCCTTATGAAAATTAACTATTATATTATAGGAGATTCATAATGCATTCTTACTAATTACCGGCCTATAAGAATTGATTATTTTGGCAAGTATTGCATAATAAAAAATCTAAGATAAATGAGAACCAATAATTATCAAATCCTAATTCATTTAATAGGGCTTCACTAAATGTTAACGGACCTAAAATATGGAAAAAAGAAGCATATTTTATAAAAATAGCAATAAATCATTATTCACGTTTTATATTAGCTAATGTTATTAAAAGAACATCTACCAATAGTGATGTAATTTGTGTAGAGAAAAATAACTGAATTCCTACGTTTGGACATCCAAAAAGTATTTTAGAGTATCATGGTTCTATTTATATTAATCAACAATTTCAAGAATATATTACTAAGGAATTACAATTAAAATTATATCATACAAGTGCTCATTACCACATAGGATATACTATTGATAAATGTTCTCATACATTTATTGAATACATACTAAAAATAATATAAGGGAAATATGTGTCTTTTAAAGATATAGCTGAAAGGGAAGTATTAATTTACAACAATATACCTCGTGGGGCTATGAGAGAAATTCCACACTTTACTATGTTTGTTATGAATTGTAAATGTCTTAGATTTTCAAAATTATTACCTGATACTAAGTAGGAAATGAGAATTATTTATTTAAATGATAGATTGAAAATAGTGTATAAAGATTTAAATAAATTCGAAGAAAAACCAACAGTTACAACTCAAAATGTTAAAGTCATGGTTAATAAAAAAATGTTAGCCTTTTATAAAATAAGGTTAGATTACTAGTTATGAAAATATATGTCAACCATGCACTGACTCTAGTTATAAAAAAAAAAAGAAATATTTTAATTTTTTTTTGAAAGTTGTTGATGTTTTTGAATTGAAAGGTTATCAATTTTTAATTAAATGATAAAAATTAAGTATAAAAAGTATAATGTTATATTCGATTTATATATTTCGAAATAACAGTGAATAACTTAGAATTTCATCTTGCTATTTGTTATAACTTAATTATTTGGGTGCGTCTCTGAATTAAAAGAATATATTTATTCTTAATAAATAAGTACATATTTGTCAAAGTAAAATTACGTGTGTTAAGTAATATAGAATTGATTATTTCAAATTAAAATATATATATGTGATTTATTAATTTCCGACTCAATGACTTTGCTAGAGTATTGAAAAAACAAACTAATAAAGAGCATGTATAACTAAATATACAGATTTTTAATGCATATACTTATTTTTATTATATATATGGTAATATTTATAATATATAACACTTAATTTGAATTAAGAAATTCGTATTGATTAAGAGACATATGTTTACTTTTACAAATGTATTCTTATCTACAAATAATAAGTATATTCTTTTAATTAAAAACACTTATAAAATTTATAATTAACAAAAATTAAACCCTAAGTTATTCAATGTTATTTCAAGATATACAAATCTAATATAAATAAAAATTATACTTTTTATGGATTTATTTTTACCTTTCAATTAGAAATTAATAATTTTTCAACTAAAAACTTCAATCTCTCAAAAAAAAAAATTAAAATTAAATTTTTTTTTTAATTACAAAAATGTATAAAAATAAAATAAACAAAAAAAAAATATAGCTACACGCATTTTTATTTTTTTTTTATAACTAGTATCAGTGCATGATTGACTTGTATTTCCCTAACTAGTATTCCAATTTAATATTACATAAGGTTAATAACATTTTTTTTTTAATCAACTGTTTAAAATACTTTGAAAGTATTAAAACAGCTAATTAATAAATCAACATATCTGAAAAATAACTCTACAATTTAACAAAAATAATAAAAAATAATATATATTTTTTCAAAGATTAATAATATCTTTTATTAACCAATTATAGAAAAAAATTATTGTCTAAATAATATATTAGGACAAGAAACATTTCCTCAATAATGGTTAATAAAAGATATTATTAGCCTTTTATGGAATAACAATTAGTAAACTGCATCGAAAATAACTGGCTTTAATTAGAACGATTATTTAAAATTTATTTTTATATTTTATTTCAATCCTTTCATGTGTCAAAATAATTGAAATTATTACAAGAGATAAAGAAGGCAATACGTAAAAAAAATTATGAAATGGTACATTATAAGTGAATTGACTTGCAATAATTAATGAAACCAAAAAAAGAGAGGAGAAAAATGCAAAGGATGAAGCAACTAGTTTTAAATTATTTTTGCATTTGCTTAAAATTTTCTCAGTAAGTTTTACTTTTTTATTTTTCTCTTTTGTCTCTATTTCATCTTCATGTTCTGCATTTAGATTCTGCTCTATTTCAATTTGCTCATTGTTTGATTCTAAATTTATTGTCATCATACCCTGTTGTCCATGGCATTGTAATCCTTTTTTTTGTTTTATTGTATCGTTACTTTCTGCTAATGCTCTTTTATCTCCTAAATTTAATATATTTTTTAAGTTATTTTCATAATTCCACGTTTCATAAGTATTCCACTAAAATACAAAAAATATATTCAATGCATAAAAAAAAGTAATTATTCATATTAATATAACTTTGATTAAAAAAAATAGCAAAAAGAAGAAAAATTAATATTTTTAAGTATTATTATTATCCTACATTATTAGAACATTGCGATATCCAAATTAAAAAGGTAAATATAAAAAATTTTATAAGAAAATATAATATATTTTTGTTCTCTCTTTTACTATATATTTTTAATGTTAACATATCTGTAGTAATAAAGCTCTTAGATAAATGGGAGTAGTATCTGGGATGCATCCTATAATTTGATATAAGAATAATATTATTTTTCTTGTTCATTTCTTTTTTTTTTAATTAAAATAATTTCTTAAAAAAAAATAGTAAATTATTATTTATAATTTTTTTTATGTTTGGTAGGAGTATCAAATAAAATAATTGAATTTAAAAAATAAATTTTTAAATTTAAAAAGAAATAAGATTTTTTTTTTTTTTTACTTTAAAAAAAGAAAAAATTGAAAAAAATTTATGTATATATAAACATATTTATGAATCATGTTAATATATCACGGATAACAAAAATGTAAGAGAAAAATATTTTAATGATATTGTTATTTAACTTTGCTTAAAGTGTTTATTTTATGTTACTTTATTATCGCTATATATTAGAGCATGCATAATTGTGTTATTTTAAAACATAATATAATTCCACATTCTTTAAAAAACTTAGCAATTATTATTACAAACTAGTATCTTTATTGGCATTAAATTTTATTTTATTTGAATATATTTTCTTTCTTTAGTTATAATTGATTTTTTTTATTAAAGTAATATACATAAATATGTATAACTATTATTAATCCTTCCTTTATTTTTATTAAAATATTATCATTTTCTTTTTAAAAAAAATATATATATGCATGTGCCCAATTTCATATTTAATTATAATTTTTCATCATAGTTAAAATGATAATACATAATAAAATCATTATGTTATCATTAAAAGAAAATTAAAATAATTGTTGATTATATCTTTAATATGTATTTTGTAGTATATATCTTCTTTATATTTTTTATTATTAAATTATAATTATTGCTATTTTTATAGTTTTTATAAATGTATACCTTATTATAATTTTTTATTAATTTTTTAAAAATTTTTCTTTTTTTTTTTTTATGTATTTTTAGTATTATATAATAATTTTTATATATAAAAATTATTACATGCACAAATTTTTAATTCATTTTATTTATTCTTATGATTAAACATTAATTTATTAAAAATCATTTTAGTGTTCATTTATAATAGAAAATAAAATTATAATCGAGTAAATGCAATATAGAAAAAAAAGCATCAGGAATCATGATAACTTTAGAATTTATGTGATTGATTTATTATTGTCGGTTCAATGACTTTGCTAGAGTATTGAACAAACAAATTAATAAAGAGCATATATAACTAAATATACGTTTTTATACATACTTATTTTTATCATATATATATTGATATTTTATAGTGTATAATATTTATATTATACATTAAATTATTCTATATTGCTTAACAGATATGCATTTACTTTTATAAATGTGTTTTTATTTACAAAGAATTAATATATTCTTTTAATTAAAAGCACACACAATTTATAACAAATAAAAAAAGTTAAAATTCTAATTTATTCAATGTTATTCCAATATATATATATCAAATGCAGCATAAACATTAAACTTTTTCATTATTTAAGTTTTTATATAAGTAAAAATTAATTTTCTTTTTAGTTAGAACCAACATCAACCGACAAAAAAAAAATAACTTTATATATTTTTTTTTAGCTAGAGCCAGTGCATGGTTGACTTACATTTTCCTGACTAGTAGCTCATTTTATTTTAAAAAAGGTTAATAACAATTTTTTTATTAACCAAGTATTGAACAAGCAAATTAATACAGGCATGTATAACTAAATATGCATATTTTTAATGTATTGGTTAATAAAAGGTATTATTAACCTTTTGTAGCATGCTAAGCTAGTTGCTAGTTGTATACGTACAAGTTAGCCATGCACTGACGCTAGTCCTATATATATAAAAAAAAAAAAAAAAAAAAAAAATATAAA
>NW_021628680.1:0-11423 GCF_900005765.1 Plasmodium relictum | reverse complement strand
AATTGGCTGTTTGATGACTTTGCTAGAGTATTAAACAAAAAAATTAATAAAGAACATGTATATCTAAATATACTGATTTTTACTATATATATGGTTTATTAATTGCCCGTTTAATGACTTTGCTAGAGTATTAAACAAACAAATTAATAAAGAGCATGTATAACTAAGTATACGTTTATGTATATATATTCGTTTTATTATATATATATATATACTGTTTTCTTATGATGCATAATATTTAATCGAAGTTAAATTTTACTGCAACTTTTAATAATCCTATTAACAGTTATAAATGAGTTTTTATTTACAAAGAATTAATATCTTCTTTTAATTAAAAACATATAAATAATTTATAACAAGTTATTAAGTCAAAATTTTATGATATTCAATGTTATTTCAAGATATACATTGAATAATACATAAACATTTCTCTTATTTCATAAGTTTTAATAAGTTAACATTTCTTTCCTTTAATTTTTATTTACACTAAAAATTAAAACATAACATAACATAACATGATCTCTCATCAAAAAAAAAAAAACTTTATAAAAAAAAATATTATTAATTTTTTTTTATAATTACAAAGATGTATATATATATTAATAAACAAACAAACAAAAATAATTTAATTTTATATTTTTTTTTTTTTTTTTTTTTTTTAATTTATAGGACTAGCGTCAGTGCATGGCTAACTTGTACGTATACAACTAGCAACTAGCTTAGCATGCTACAAAAGGTTAATAATACCTTTTATTAACCAATATACTTATCCTTATGTTATACATAGAAATATTTATCATATATAACATCTAATTTGAACTAAATAATTCTATATTGCTTAACAGACATATTTACTTTGAAAAATATATATTTATTCACAAAGAGTAAGTATATTCTTTTAATTTAGACACTCACTCAAATAATTAAGTTATAAGAAATAACAAAAATTAATTTTAAATTATTCATTGTTATTTCGAAATATTCTTATAGTAATTTTTTTTACATTAATTTTTATATAAGTAAAAATTAATTCCCTCTTCAATTCAAAGCGCAACCAAAAAATAATAATAAAAAATATATATATAATAAAATAAACAAAAAAAAATAGCCATATATATATATATATATATATATATATATATATATATATATATATATATATATATATATATATATATATTTTTTTAATTAGCGTCATTGGATCAATGACCTATATCTTCCTTACTAGTAAGATGGCTTTATATACTATAAAAGGTTAATAACATTTTATATTAACCAGCTACATACTTTATCTTTTGTATTAGTTTCAAATTTATTAACAAAAGAACGAATTGAAATTAAATGTAAAGATAAATTTTAAATAATAATTCTAATTAAAACTATATTTTTTATTTTCCATACATTTTACTAACTATTATTTCATAAAAAGCTAATCATGTCTTTTATTAACTACTATCGATGAAATTTTTTTTTTCCAAATATATTATTTTTGAAAATAATTTTTCTCTATAAATGATTAATATGGATATGATTAATTAATTTCCTGATAAATGATTTTTCTTTAGTATTGCTTTATAAATGATATTATTAATTTTTCATAATTTAATAGTAGTTTTTCACAAGAAAAATAGAGAGTTAGCCATAAGCACATGCTAATTAAAAAAAAATTCATTACTTTTTTTTATTTTTGGTGATTATATTCCATTAAAAAAAAAGTATGCAATTTTTTTTTAATTTTTTATTTTACTTTTTTTTTTTTTGCATATTTTTTATTTTTCTCGTTATATGGAATTAATTTTTAAGCAACAATAAAGTAACTAAATTCAAAATTTGAAAGAAAAATAGAAAGCATTGTGTTTTTATTTTTACATAAATTGTTGTATATTTTAAAATACTATAAATGAATATAATTTAATTTAGTTAAAATGAGAAATCCTCGTAAAAATATACTCATGCAATAATTAAAATCATTAGATGTATATCTAAATGTTCTTTACTAATATGTTTGATCAATGCATAGAAGAGTTTTGGAACAGACAAATGATAGTAAATTGCGAAAATGGGAAAAAATTCAAAGCAGACACAAAAAGAACCCCATTCTATCAAAAATCGGGAGCAATGGAAAAAGAAATAAACAAATCTTAGGTTGATGGTTAATAAAAGATGCTATTAACCTTTTTTAATATAATAGTTAACTGTTCATGTAGAAAATAGAGAGTTAGAAATGTGCATATGCTAGTTCAAATTTGCATTCTTTTGATAGAGAAAATATATAATTGTGTCTTTTTATTATTTTTTTTTTTTTTTTTGGACTTTGATAATCGTTTTTTTTTTTATTATATTATGAAATTTATGAGAAATAATAAAAACAACTTATAGATTTATTTTTATCTTTAAATAATTGAAATATATAAACAAATGAAATATAATAAATCTCAATTTAATTATATATGTCCAAAAGATTTTAACATGCCGAATTAATTAGTAAAAAAAAAACAATTTTCTTTTTATTATTATTTAAATTTATTTTAATTAAATCAAAGAGTGCATTTAACAGTGTAAACATATAACCAAAAATTAATAATAGCTCAACTATTGATACATTAATTGTCCATTAAATGACTTTGCTAAAGTATTGAACAAACATATTAATAAAAATAATTTAGAGATGTCTCTACAGGTTTCGATTATTGTAAAAAATATATTGAGGTTAGTAGTATATAAATTTCACACACATAAATTACATAACTGAGCAATTATAGCTCTAAGGAAATTTATTTAATTTAATAAAAATATACCTTCATTTTTATTAAAAATATAAATCCTCATTAAGATTATTAGTTACATAAAAATAGTTAATTAAAAAAAATGAATATAATTTATAGTTAACAATAGTCTTTCAAAAATACTTAAAATTTAAATATTAATAAAAACAAAATCCCTTTTATTTTTCTTTTACTTCAAATTCAATTTGTTATTGTTTTTAAATATTAGTTCGATTTCATAACAAAAATTTTACTCAAAATAATTTCATTAAATTTTCCTCCACAAAAAAAAAATTAATTTTTTTTTTAAAACTAACATGTATGCCTAACTCACTATTTTCTGTATGAAAAACTAACTGTTATATTATTAAAGGTTGGTAATATCTTTAATTAACGGATTTTCTATACACTACCAATGTTATTAAATATCTAACTAATAAATCAAAGGAAAAAAACTCGTATTTATGAAGAATTATAAATTATTAAAGAATCAATATTATATATATATATGTATAATCAAAAAATATAATGAAAATTTAGGTTATGATAAAATAATAAAATTGTTCCATTAATTTACATAAACAAATCTTTAAAATAGTATTAAGAATAATAGAAATGTTGAATTAAGACATTTTCATTTAAAAAGTAATAAATGTTACATAAAATAAACTATTTCATTTCATGTAATATAATTTATAAAAGTTATGTACTTAAAACCAAAATATTTTTATTATTAAAAAATATGATAATTACTACTTTATTTATTGATTACCTGTTTAATGACTTTGCTATGATGTTGGTTAATAAAGGTATCTATTAACCTGTATTCATGCCAACAAAGGATGTGTAGTTATCAAAAAGCTCAAATCGTATGAAATTAAAACTCATATAGGATCATAACCTTTCACTATTCGAAAGTGTTTAAATAGAAAATATATATTTTTCTTAATATTTATAAATATATTTATGTTTGTTTTTATTTTTTTTTTATAATTATTTTGTGATTTTTATTTACAAAATAATTATTGCATTTTGTAAAGGTACATTTAACTTTACTGTAACTTCAAAATTTTACTTATTCTAATTAAAAGAATATAAGTAGATCTTTATCTACATACTCTTTATTAACTTGTCTCTTTAATATCCTAGCAAAGTCATTCGAGGGGCAATTAATAAAACATGTGTTAAACAAACAAATTAATAAAGAGCATGTATAACTAAATATACAGATTTTTAGTATATATACTTATTTTTATTATAATAGTAGTATTTATAATATATAGCATTTAATTTAAATTAAGAAATTCTGTGTTGTTCAACAGGCATATGTTTACTTTTATAAATGTATTCTTATTTACAAAGAATAAATATATTCTTTTAACTAAAAACACACACAACATTTATAACAAATGACATAAATCAAACTCTAAGTTATTCAATGCTATTTCAAAATATAAAAATCGAATATGACATAAACATTGTATTATTTACACATTAATTTTGTCTTTCAATTAAAAATTAAAAATATTCTAACTCAAAAAACATCAACTTCCCAAAGAAAAAAAAAATTAAAAAATTTTTTTTTTTTTTAAATTACAAAGATGTATAAAAATATAATAAAAAAAAAAAATATATAGCTATATATTTTTTTTTTTTTATAACTAGAATCAGTGTATGTCTGACTTCTATTTTCCTAACTAGTAAGATAATTTTACATTTCAAAAAATTAATAACATTTCTTCATTAACCAATTATTTAACGATTTTAGTAAAAGTGATGAGTATGGAAGTTAATAAAGAGAAAATTTTAGTACTCCTTTATAATTTTATATTAAAGTTACTATATAATTGATTTATTAATTGACTTCTTAAAAACTTTTCTAGGGTATTAAACAAATTAATAAAGAGCATGAATAACATAAATAAATATATGTTTTTAAATATATATATATATTTGTTTTTATTATATATAGAATGGTTTCTTATGATGCATAATATTTAATTTCAATTAAATTATACTGTATTTTTTAGTAGACATGTTGAACTGTTTTTATAACAAATAACAAAAATTAAGCTCTAGTTCCTTCAATGTTATTTCGAAATATACATATTAAATATAACATTAACATTATACTTTTTCATTCATCAAGTTTTTATGTAAGTAAAAATTAATTCTCTTTTTAATTCGAACAAATATCAACAGACAAAAAAATAAAATAAAATAATTTTTTTTTTTTTTTTAATTAGCTTCAGTGCATGGCTAACTTATACATACAGGACGAGTAAACCTAATGTACTTTAAAAAGTTAATAACACCTTTTATTAACCACATAGATAAGATAAAATAAAATTTGGTCTTATTAATTGGCTAGTGCTATTCAATTAACCACACATATGTATAAATCTCTTATTTAGGGAAAAAATTAAAACTACCTATTAATTAAGAACAATGAATTTATTCATTGGCCACTATTCTGCGCATTCTTTACTAACTTATTTGCTTATTACCTACCAAAAAACAATGAACATGAAATTATTAAATCAATGCTATAGCAACATTTAATTTACTTTATTAATCTTATATTATTATACCCTTTTTTTTTAATGTAGAAGAGTTTTAATCAGAAAGTTACTTATAATTTTCCTTTATTCTTAATTTTGATTTTTTCTAGAATTAAAAGTACTGAAATATTAAAATAGATAAATGAATACACAAAAAAGTTATTCTTTGAATTTTTGGTCCACCATAATTGACTTCTATTATAAGTAATAAAAATAAAGAAAAATATAAAATAGAAGCAAAAGGTAACGAAAATATTTTTGAAATATTACTATATTTTCCTAATGTTTTCTCATTATATTTGACTTCTTTATCTTCCTTTTTTTCCTCTATTTCACTTTCCTGTTCTACGCTTATATATTCCTCTATTTTTCTTTATCCATTAATTTTTTCTAATTATGTTTCTACTTTACACTATTGTTCATAGAATTTCAATTATTCTTTTCCTTTTTCTATTTTATATACTTTTTCTTCTAATAATCTTTTAGTTTCTAAATTTAATACATTTTTTGAGTAATTTTTGTAATTCCACAATCTAAAAGAATACCGCTAAAATAGGAAAAATATGTTCAGTGTATAAAAAAATATTTTTTCATATTAATAAAATTTTGATTAAGAAAAATAGTAATAAAAAAAAATATAAATATTTTTAAGTACTATTATTATCCTACCTTATTAGAACACTGTAATACCTAAATTAAAAAGGAAAATATAAAAAACTTTTTAAGAAAATATAATGTATATTTTTTTTCTTTCTTATGATATGTGTTTACAGATGACATATCTATGGTAATATAACCTTTATAAACCTAGAGATCAAATCAAGGGTATCCAATAATATTCGAGATATTATTACTTTTCTTGTTAATTTTTTTTTTCTTTTTTATATGTAAATTTATTTATTTTTGTGTGTAACTAACAACTTAGAAAAAAAAAAATTAAATAATTAAAACTTTAAAACTCAATATAAAAATAATGAATGTTAAAATACTTATGAAAAAAAAGTACTTTAAAATATCTTAATTTTTCATTTTAAATATCTATAAGAATACTATGATTAATATTATTAAAATACAATTTATAATAAATTTTGAATATGTGTACACCGTATATTTAGCATTAAAATTGAATATGTTTTTTAATAATTTCTTTAAAACAAATATTTCATGTATTAATAATTATTTATTTGCTATAAAATAAACAATAGATGAAATTTAAATAATAGAATTATAAATGAGAAATATATTAAGGACAATATTCATCCATCAATCAATGTTAATAATTTCGAACTGTATTATTTTGCTTAAGGTAATATATATATGTGTTATTAGAACACTATAATATTCAAATTAAAGAAGAAAATATAATGTATATTTTTTCTTTTTTTCATGATATATATTTATAGTTAACATATCTGTGGTAATAAAACCTTCATCTGTGTTGGGGTAATATATGGGGTATTGATTTATTAATTACCCATTTAATGACTTTTCCAAGGTATTGAAGGAACAATGTAATAAAGAGCATTTTTATAAAATTTAACCTTTTTATTTGTCTATGTTTTTACTTTAAGTGAAGTTGCATAAAAATGATAAAGTGTTTAATTATTTAATAATTTATATTCAATAGACAACATATACTTAGCATGTAATAAATATCTTATATAAACGTACATACATAATATCTTTGATTAAAGATAATGTCTTTTACTTAAGTTTATATATTCTTAAAAACTTCATTTTTTTTTAAAAAAAATAATAATCCCCCAAAAAAAAATTATCTTTCTTTACGAAAACCAAAATGTTAAAAAAAATTAATTTAAAGAATTTTTTTTTTTAATTTAGCTAAAAAATGCATGATTGGAGTTGATAACATTGTATGCGAAGCTAAATTTCTTCATTGTTATTTTAGCTAGTTATTATATATAAAAAGTTAATATACATACTTTTATTAACTAGGTATGAAATAATATTCTAGATATCATACTTTTCTTGTTAATTTTTTTTTTATATATAAATTTATTTATTTTTATATATAACTTTATTAATAACTTATAAAAAAATAAATTAAATAATTAAAATTTTAAAACTCAATGTAAAAATAATAAATGTTAAAATATTTATGAATAGAAAATACTTCAAAATGTCTTGTTTAATTTTTCATTTAAAATATTTATAGGAATGTTATTTATTAATATTATTAGAATAGAATTTACTGATAAGTTTTGTCCATGTATACATTAAATATTTATCATTAACAATTAAATATATTTTTTAATAAATTCTTTAAAACAAAAATTTCAAGTAATAGTTTTATGTTTTCTCTAAAATAAAAATAGATGAAAAATAAAAAAATTACAAATAAAGAATAAATTAAGAATAATATTCATCCATCAGACAATGCTAATTATTTTAAACTGTATTTTTGTGTTTAGAGTGATGTATATACATGTACATGTTATTAATTCTGATAAAAGAAAAGAAAAATAGGAAATATAAAAATAACTATTGTATAGTATAAATTAATAATGCGGTGATAATAATCTTATAGATATTTATGATATATTACATCATATAATTTCTAAAAATAACATAATGATGTTTTTTTTTTAGTTAAATTTATTAGATAATAATTTTATTTTTTATTATAAATTAACACTGGAATGATGTATAATAAATTAATGTTTAATTATAGAAAGAAATAAAGTGAATTAAAAGTTTGTGCATGCAGTAATTTTTTTATATAAAAGTTATATAATACTAAATATGCCTAAGAAAAAAAAAAAAGAAAAAAAATGAAAAAAATAAACAAAAAAATAATTATATTGAATAAATTTATTAAAACTGTAAAAAAGCAATAATTATAATTTAATAATAAAAATTATAAAGAAGATATATACTATAAAATACATATTAAGGATGAAATCAATAATTATTTTAATTTTCTTTTAATGATAACATAATTATTTTGCCATGTATTATCATCTAAAATATGATGAAAAATTATAATTATATATGAAATTGGGCACATGCGTATATATAATTTTTCAAAAGAAAATAATAATATTTCTATAAAAATAAAGGAAGGATTAGTAATAGTTACTGATATGTATTTATGCATATTACTAAAATAAAAAAAAAATTAATTATAACTAAAAATATAAAATATATTCATTTAAAATAAAATTTAAAATCAATAAAAATGTTAGCTTTTTTTTTTTTAAGAATTTGGAAATTTAGTAAGTTTAAAATTAACATAATTATACATTCATTAATACGTAGTTATAATAAAGTAACATAAAATTAAAAGTTTAAGCAATACTATGTAGTAATATCATTAAATTTTTTGCTCTAATATTTTTGTGCTCCTTGACATATTAACATAATTCATAAATATGTATATTTATACATAAATTTATTTTTAATTTTTTCATTTTCTGACAAAAAAAGAAAAAAAAAAAATCTTATTTCTTTTCAAATTTAAAGATTTATTTTTTAAATTTCAATTGTTTAATTTGGTCCTCCTACTAAAAATAAAAAAAATTATAGATAATAATTTTAATATTTTCTTTTAAAAGATAATTTTAACTAAAAAAAAATGAACAAAAAAAATAATATTATCCTTATATCGAATTATATGATGTATCCCAGATACTATTATAATGTAGCTAAGGGCTTTATTACTACAGATGTGTCAACATTAAAAATATATAGTAAAAGAGAGAAAAAAAATATATTATATTTTCTTATAAAATTTTTTATATTTACCCTTTCAATTTGGATGTTACAATGTTCTTATAATGTAGGATAATAATAATACTTAAAAATGTTTATTTTTTATTTTTTTTACTATTTCTTTAAATCAAAATTATATTAATAAAAAATAATCCTTATTTTTATATACCGAATGTTTTCTTGCTATTTTAGTGGGATTCTTGCAGATCGTGGAATTACAAAAATGACTCAAAAAACATATTAGATTTAGGATCCAAAAGATCATTAGCAGAAAGTAGTGATCCAATAAAACAAACAAAAAGAACATTAAAATCCTGGGAACATGATACGAAAGAAGTACGTTTAGAATCAAAGAATGAACTAAATGAAACAAAGAAAAATATAGATGTAGAACAGGGAAATGAAATAGTCACAAAAGAGAAAAGTAATAAAGTAAAATGTAATGAGAAAATTTTAAGCAAATGCAAAAGTAATATAAAACTAATTTTCTCATCCCTTGCATTTTTCTTGTCCCTTTTAATTTTTATATTATTTATTTTAAGTATGTCATTTTATATATCATTGCCAATTTCTTTTCCTATATTACTTCCTTTGTCTCTTGTAATAATTTCAACTATTTTAACACAAGAGAGAATTGAAATAAAATATAAAAATAAATTTTAAATAATCGTTATAATTAAAACTATACTTGTTATTTTCCATGCAATTTACTAACTATTATTCCATAAAAGGCTAATTATATCTTTTATTAACCATTTTCAGAGAAATTTTTCTTTTGTCTTAATATATAATTTTAGAAAATAAAATTTTTCAATAATTGGTTAATAAAAGATATTATTAACCTCTTAGGAAATTATATTTATTCTTACTAAAATATAGAATTAGCCATATACATTCTCTAGTTAAAAAAAAAAAGAGCTATTATGTTTTTTTATTTTTATAAGTTTTTTTTTTTATTTGAATGGAAAGAATATATATTATTTCTTATTATTTTTGTTTTTGACAATTTATAGAATTATTTTTCAGATTTGTTGATTTACTAACTAGATATTTTAATACTTTCAAAGCATTTTAATCATTAACGCTAATAAAAAAAAAAAAAAATATAGCTATATTTTTTTTTTTTATCGCGTGGAAAATTTGAAGAGTGAAAAAAAGAGTATAAGAAAACTTTTTAATTTTTTTTAATAAATAAAAAGTACAATATATGTTATACTATATTTGCTTATTTTAAAATAATAGTAACTTAGAATTTAATTTTTGTTATTTGTTATAACTATTTGTGCTCATTCCTAAATTAAAAGAATACACTTATTCTTTGTAAATAAGTATATACTTTTCAAAGTAGATATATGTTTGTTAAGCAATATGTAATTGCTTAGTTCAAATTAAATAATATATATGATAAATATTTCTGTGTATATAATAAGTATATAAACTAAAAAATTACCATATTTAGTTATTGGTTAATAAAAAAATGTATATTAACTTTTTGCATATAATAACTAGATAAATTATCAATGAAGAAATTTAGCTTTTTACATAATGTTATCAACTCCTGGTTAATAAAATGTATTATTAACCTTTTTTAGTACTCTAAGCTAGTTTACTAGTGTATGTATGATTTATTAATTGCCCGTTTAATGACTTTGCTAGAGTATTAAACAAACAAATTAATAAAGAGCATATATAACTAAGTATACGTTTATATATATATATTTGTTTTTATTATATATATATATAATGTTTTCTTATGATGCATAATATTTAATTGAAGTTAAATTTTACTTCATCTTTTAATAAACCTATTAACAGTTATAAATGAGTTTTTATTTACAAAGAATTAATATCTTCTTTTAATTAAAAACATACAATTAATTTATAAAAATTTATTAAATCAAAATTTTATGATATTCAATGTTATTTCAAAAATATACATTGAATAATACATAAACATTTCTCTTATCACTTAAGTTTTTAATAAGTTAACATTTCTTTCTTTTAATTTTTATTTACACTAAAAATTAAAACATAACATAACATAACATTTCTTTTAAAAAAAAAACTCTTCCCAAAAAAAAAATATTTAATTTTTTTTTTTTTTTTTTAATTACAAAGATGTATATATATATAAATAAACAAACAAAAAAAAATAACTTTATTTTTTTTTTTTTTTTTATATAGGACTAGCGTCAGTGCATGGCTAACTTGTACGTATACAACTAGCAACTAGCTTAGCATGCTACAAAAGGTTAATAATACCTTTTATTAACCATACTCCACCACTTAGGGGAAGTAATAATTTTATTTATATTTTATTTTCATTAGCTTGTTTTATGACCTCTAACCCTTTTTGTATTTCATC
>NW_021628679.1:0-11439 GCF_900005765.1 Plasmodium relictum | reverse complement strand
GTTTGTTTATTTACATATATATACATCTTTGTAATTAAAAAAAAAAAAAATTAATAATATTTTTTTTTATATATAGTTTTTTTTTTTGGGAAGAGTTTTTGAAAGAAATGTTATGTTATAATATGTTTTAATTTTTAGTGTAAATAAAAATTAAAAGAAAGAAATGTTATGTTATGTTATGTATGTTTTAATTTTTAGTGTAAATAAAAAATTAAAAGAGAGAAACGTTAACTTATTAAAAACTTAAGTGATAAGAGAAATGTTTATGTATTATTCAATGTATATTTTTGAAATAACATTGAATATCATAAAATTTTGATTTAATAAATTGTTATAAATTAATTGTATGTTTTTAATTAAAAGAAGATATTAATTCTTTGTAAATAAAAACTCATTTATAACTGTTAATAAGTTTATTAAAAGATGCAGTAAAATTTAACTTCAATTAAATATTATGCATCATAAGAAAACAGTATATATATATATAATAAAAACGAATATATATATATAAACGTATACTTAGTTATACATGCTCTTTATTAATTTGTTTGTTTAATACTCTAGCAAAGTCATTAAACGGGCAATTAATAAATCACATATATATAGTATTTGATAAATGAAATATTATTAGTTTTTCTTTTTGAAATTTTTAATTTGATTTAGAGAGATTAATTATAGAATTTACTAGTGCATGCAATACATTTAAAAAGTATTTGTTAAATGAAATGCATGTAAAAATATGTAAAAATATGTAAAATTATATTTAATATTTATACATATGTATATAAAGATATGAATAGAGAGAAAATGATAGGTATAAACTAAATTAAACGTATATATGCTAGCAAATATTCATTATAAAATGATTAATAAAATAGCTATTAATTTAAAAAGAATAAAAATAAAAATTTTAATTTTTATTTACATATGCAGAAACAGATTTTAAAAAAAATTTTTATTTTTTTTTGAGGGTAATTTGTGTTAAATTAATTTGAATTTTTATTATTTTATGATTAATAATAATTATATAATGAATTATTATTTCTTAATAACAAAGAATAATGATTTTGTGTTAACTTTTAACTTTTAAAGGTTTATTAGGTTTAATGATAAAAAGGATGTGATAATTTACATAAATCCAACAATGAGTGATAACTGCATGGTAAAGACTACTAGAAAGTGTCATAAAAAATTTAATAAAGATGTATCTATTTATTTTATATTATATAAATAATTATATACTCTTTATATAATTATTGAAATAGGGTGATTTATTAATTTTCCTTTTGAATGATTTTATAGGATATTAAATGATTGAATTAGTAGAGAGTATGTATGTTGATCTTTGCATATTTTGTTACTCGGTATATAATATATTACCAAGATTTTTAAACATTTATAAATTGCATTCAATAATAATTTTACTATATATTTATCCCCTTAATAAATATATATATTTCAAATTTATTATTTTATACACAAAATTAATTAAAAAAAAATGAAGGTCGTACAAAAATAAAATTCTTTTTTTTTCTCATAAAAAAAAAAAAATACTTATCTCTTCAAAAAAAAATATATTTTAGTGGACGTACTAAAATAAAATGCGTTATAAGCACTAAAACATGTAAAGAAATGTTATTATGAAGACACGTAATGTGATGTACAAAAAAAAATAAGACTTTTTTTTCTTAGAATATTATGTTGTACACATATTATGGTTCTGTCTTCTGAGTAAGCTTTACATGCACATGGCAAAATTTATTTATATAATATTCTTTATTATAATTATTAAAAAAAAAGTCTATAGTACCATTTAATTGCCAGTAAATGAGCCTGTAATTATTAAAATATATATAATTTTAATTATATGATTATTATTAATTAGACTGTTTAAAATACTATAACAATAATGGGGACATTCAATTAGTCGTAAAACTACTTAAGATAATAAGTGCTCTCTAATTTAATAGTTCAATACATTGCAAAAATATTTTAATAACTTATTGTAAATCAGTAAAACACTAAACAAGCCTGAAAAACAAACATTAAAACATATTTCAAGATTTCTTTAAAAAAAAGTAAAATTTTCCTATAAAAAGTTATAGCTAAATTAATTTGAATTTTTTATTATGAATTTTTATGTAATTTTGTGCAAATATAATTTTTAATTTTTTTTATTTACATTATAATATTTATAGTAAACATAACAATGTTCATGTTAAGAAATTTGAAACATTAATAATATTATATTAATTTTTTTTATCTTTTTTATTTTTTTCAATTATTTGCAAAGTACTTTTAGCATATTTTTGTATATAATATTCAAAATTTAAGTATTTCTAATTATTTGGTTTTTTTATTTACAAATATTTCAATTGTTTTCTTTATTTTTGCTTGAAACGCTAGTATTTTATGTTTAAGCATATTTAATGAAGTTCTTTTTTATAAAAAACAGAAAATGCTACTAACTTAAATATTTTATTGAAATATTTATGGTTTTATTATTTTCAATTTTTAATTTTTTAATATTTATTTTATTATTTTCTTTTTTTTTTTCCTTATTGCATTAGTTCGTTTATACCTTTTTTACTTTTATATTTAATTTTTCAATACTCTAATTTTAATAAATTATATTTGCAATAATGTCACAATTATTTGTGCAGCAACATTTATTTGAAAAAAACTTTATTTGTAAGAATTTGAGTAAAATAAGGTGAAAATAATATTTTGTATCTATTTGTTTAAGAAAAATAATATATTTTAAGAAAAATTTTTTTTTTAAGTTGCCATTGCATGTATTTATATATATAACTTTTTTTCTTTTATCCCCTAAATTACAGCAATCTAAACTTTAGATCATATCACATGCATATTTTTTTTGGATAAATATTGCTAAATAGAATTCTTTAATTATGAGTTTATCAATTTTTATTTTTTCTTCATATTATATATAATTTATATAACATAAATTAGAAAATAAAACATAATAGGTATTTAATAAATATTTAAATGAAAAATGTAACTAAAATAGTTTGCAATTTTTCTAGAATTAGCTTTATGAAAATTGTTATATTTTGATTTAAATAAAGAAATTTGAGTAATAAAATAATAAAAAAATTGTTTAAATATTAATGATTGCTTCATTTTACTTGTAATATTGATAATAGTTACTGATTTATTAATTACCTTCTCAAAGACCTTGGTAGAGTATTGAATAAACAAATCAATAGAGGATGTATAACTAAATATTTGTTTTATATATATTATTTTTATTATATGCATATTGGCATTTTATAATGTATAATATTTATATTATGCATTAAATTATTCTATATTGCTTAACAGATATATGTTTACTTTTATAAATGTGTTTTTATTTACAAAGAACAAGTATATTCTTTTATTTAAAAATACACACACAAAATTTATAATAAACAACTATAATTGAAACTCTTATTTATTCAATGTTATTTAAAAGTATACACATTGAATACAACATAAAAATTATATTTTTTCATCTATTAAGTTTTTGTGTAAGTAAAAATTAATTTTCTTTTTAATTTGAACAAAAGTCAACCGACAAAAAAAAAGAAAAATAATTTATTATTTTTTTTTTTAACTACAAAGATGTATATATAAATAAAATAAATAAAAAAAATAACTTTATATATATATTTTTTTTTTAAACTAGCGTCAGTGCATGGCTGACATATTTTCCTAAATGGTAGCTCATTTTATTTTACAAAAGGTTAATAGCAATTTTTTTATTAGCCAGTTATATGTAATATTTGGTGTATACATATTTATTAGAAAATAAATTTAGGTAATTTTTCAACTTTATGGTTAATTTTTATATCAACACGAAAATTAAAGTAACAAAGAGAAATAATAATTAGATAACTTTATTTGTATGTAATTTTTAAGAAAGGCATAATATAATTTTATCATTCAAATAAAAAATTTAAAATTTATGTAGAAAAAAAGGAAAGTAATAATTAATAAAAAATATTTATTTTTTTTTCCCTTTTTAGTATTATAAAATACAAGGCAAGACAAATTTTCACAGAATAATTAACTTAATATTGAACGCCAATATAGAAACAAAATAAACTTTATTATATGAATGAAGATAAACTTGTTTTTCCTTTTTTCACTTTCAGTTTTTGTGTATGAAAAGAGCTAGGAATATAAAGAAAATGCTATGTAATAATTTTTTTTTATTATTTCTTCAATATATCATTATAATTAGAATTTGCATTTCACAAGAATCTGAAAGTAGTGAGAAGGACCTTCGCCTAAAAATGTATATAATTTTTTTAAGTTTCATTTTGGAAAAATTTTGCTTCAAATAAATATTATATATATATATATATATATATGTTGTTATTTTTAGATGTACTACTAGTAATGAAGATAAAAAGTCTATTTTACTAGATGAAACAGAAGAAGAAAATGAATATTTACAGTTTTTGCTTGAAATAGATGGTGAATTGTGTGATTCAAATTCTACGTTAAGCAATTCAGAGAATACATTAACGTGCAAACAGGACTCTATTTCTAATACAAAAAATATACTCTATGAATTCCTAGATGAATTCTTTAATTCACAGAACTTTTCAACTGATTTACAAAAAAGTACCTCTGATATAGGAAAAAGTGCATCTAACATTCAAAGTACTAACTCAATTTTACAAGATGTAGAATCTTATTCAAACTATAATACTAATAACTTAGAAAATACGCCCAAGGTTTATCATGATATGGATTATCATCTACCAAATCTTATACAAGGCCCACAATATACAATTATTAATTTACAGAATACACCTCATCATATATCAACTACTAACTTAGAAGGAGCTCTTAATAGTTTACAAGTACCTAGTTGTTCAAATGTAGAAAGGTATATATTTTTATTTGGCGTTTTTCTATAAAAATTATTTTATTTAAAATAAAAGTTATGTATGAATATAATATTTTTTGCATTTAATTATAGTTCTGATTTGTATTTTCATAAAGAGAAAAATATAAGATCATATAAGAGAAATATTGAAGAAAAAACTGAGCATCAAGAGAAAAGGAAAAAACTCGAAGATTCAAACAATGCAGAAGAGGATTGTATTAACAACTATATGGATACTACAAATAGTGTTATTGCTGCATCAAAATGTGAAAGATCTTTTATGAAAAATTTAAGTTTTCCTACTTTAGAAAAGGTCTTTACAATGGATTTGAGTGAACTTATAGTTCATGCAGTTCCTGATTTACAAAATTTATCTAAAGTATTAAAAAATAATTACAATATAATTGTGAGAAAAATAAATTCAGTTAATCATCCATCAAAAGAAATTTTGGAAAAAGAACTGACAAATGTTAATAAAGAATATTTGACAAAATTAAAGTTACATTGTGTTAATGAAATGAAATATAAGAAAAATAAATTAGAGAACACTTGTAAATTTTTTCCATTACCTTCAAGTGTGGAAGAATTTGCATTTAAGGATAAGAAGAAAATAAGTGTAGCTTTAATTAATTATATAAATGATTTAAGTAAATTACTAGAGGAAATGAATGCTTTAAAAAAAGTATATAGACCAGTATCTTATATTATTAATAATTTCTTGTACAATGAATTAATTTCTATTAAACTTTTTAAATCAAGAAAACATTGTTTACAAATATTCCAGGAAATGTTTGAAGTTATGGAAGATTTTATAAGTTCTGCAGAAAATGCAATTAAAAATGATTCCTTTTCCTTCGATTTATCTAAAATAAAAAATACTAGAAAGATTTTATATTCTGTTAGATCAAATTTAAGTACTATATATCAATTATCATCAAAATGTTCAAGTATTCTTGAAGATATGAATTTATCAGATAGTGATGATAAAATAAAAATACAAATTATTTTTTATTTTTTTTCTGAAATGATCACAATGAATGAATATTGTGTAAAAAGTATTCCAAAAATAGATGGTACACATGATATAATAAAAACCTTTTCTAACATTGTATTAAAACAAAGAAATCGTTTGTCAGAATTTAAACAAAGAGCCTCCGAAATTTTTAATTTAAATACTAGTGAACTTAATCTAAATAGTATACCTTTACATTCATTAATGATAGGTGAAAAGAGAAAAACGTTACACACTCTATATTTAAAAATTATGAAAATTTTGATGTATAAATCTCTAAAATATCAATTAAATTTAGTTATAGGGATATTTCATAATATAAAAGAAAAAATCCCAACAACAGATATGCAGAACTATGAAGAAATGAAAATACCAAGAAATTACAATAAAGAGGATGTTATCTCAGAGTTAGGTGAATATAAAAATACGCTTAGAACTGTTAAATTAAACATAAAATATAGAATTTTATATAATTCTTTAAAAGAAGATATATCAAATATTTATACTTTATTAGAAACTAACTATAATAAAATTAAAACATATTTATGTAAGTTTAAGGAAATCCTAAAACAGCTTAATAAAAAAAAATATATCGAAAATGATGACATAAAAAAGAGCAATTGTGAGGATGAACTTATGTCGTTATTCAATCTAGTTTATGTCATTGAAATGATGAATAACTATAAAATAGAGGAGTTGAAATAAAATGATAGCATGTGATTAATAAAAAATATTCTTAAAACTTTTACAAATTTAGATTTGTAAGATAATGCAAAACAAGAAGTTAACTATTCATAAAAAAAATGTTTAAAAGATTACTTATCAATCTAAAAATATAGTCATATAGCAAAAAAAAAAAAAAAACAGAACTAATTCTATTTTTCATATTGAATAAAGAAAGGATTTATTATAATTTCTTTGGAACTTTGATCAATTAAAAAGATGATGGAAAATTACAGTTAATTTTTATGTAGTTATAGTTTTTTTTAATATAAAAATAAAAAAAATATTTAAGAAAAAAGTTACCAATGAATATATTGAATTTTCAAAAGGATAATATATCTTAAAAAACAAACTATAAGTAAAGTTATTACTTATTCGTATTGTTTTAATTTATGATCTATGTGAACTGTTTGTGTTGAAAATCATAGCGACTCTAATAGAAGTAATTAAAAAGATTTTTAACATATTCTATGAACTAATTTATAAAAAGAATAATATATCAAATTGTGATTCAATATAATCAAATATGCATTTGGTTAGTTAAAGATATTATTAACTTTTTGTAGTATAATACTTAGTTATTCATACGAGAAATAGAGACTTAGAAATGAATATTCGATAATTATAGAAAAAAAAAATATAATTTATTTTTATTTTTATTTTTATTTGGTGGAATGAATTTTTATTTTGAACTTTTATCTTAATTTTTAAATAATAAAAGAATTAAATTCGAAGTAAAGGAAAAACAAAAGGGATTTCGCTTTTATTGATATTTAATTTTTAAGTATTTTTGAAATACTGTTAATAATTATAATCTAAATTTATTTGTTTGTTTTAATTAATTACTTTTATATAATTGATTATTAAAAAAATTGTTATTAACCTTTTGTAAAGTAAAATAAGTTATTAGTCAGGAAAATATAAGTTAGCCATGCACTGGCGCTAGTTAAAAAAAAATTATTTATTTTTTTTTTTCGTTGACTGACATTTTTGTTCGAATTAAAAAAAAGAGAATTAAATTTCTACTTACATAAAAAAACTTAATATATGAAAAGTATAATGTTTATGTTTTATTAAATTTGTGTATTTTGAAATAACATTGAATAAATCAGAGTTCAACTTTTGTTATTTGTTATAAATATTGTGTGTGTGTTTTTAATTAAAAGAATATACCTATTCTTTGTAAATAAAAACACGTTTTTAAAACTAAACATATATGTATTAAGCAATACAGAATTATTTAATTCAAATTAAATATTATAAATTTGATTTATTAATTACCTTCTCAAAGATTTTACTAGAGTTTTGAACAAAAAAATTAATAAAGAGAATGTATAACTAAATATACGTTTATATATATATATTTATTTTTATTATATGTATATTGGCATTTTATAATGTATAATATTTATATTATACATTAAATTATTCTGTATTGCTTAACAGACATATGTTTACTTTTATAAATGTGTTTTTATTTACAAAGAACAAGTATATTCTTTTATTTAAAAATACACACACAAAATTTATAAAAAATGGCAAAAATTAAAACTCTTATTTATTCAATGTTATTTTAAAATATACAAATTGAATAAAACACAAACATTGTACTTTTTCATAAAGTTTTTATGTATGTAAGAATTAATTCTCTTTTTAATTAGAACGAACATCAACTCACAAAAAAAAAAAAATAATTTAATCTTTTTTTTTTAATTACAAAGATGTGTATAGATAAAATAAGCAAAAAAAAATTACTATGTATATTTTTTTTTTTAACTGGCGTCAGTACATAGCTGACTTATATTTTTCTGACTGATAGCTCATTTTATTTTACAAAAGGTTAATAACAATTTTCTTATTAACCAAAATTATAAAATGCCATTATATATATAACAAAATAAGTATATATATAATAAAAACATATATTTAGTTATACATTCTCTTTATTAATTTGTTTGTTCAATACTCTAGCAAAGTCTTTGAGCAGGCAATTAATAAATCAATAATCATTAATTTTAACGAGGATTTAAATTTTTAATAAAAATGAAGGTATCTTTTTGCCAGAGTAAATAAATGCCTCCAAGACAATAATTGCACAATTTGTATAAAGTTTACTTATTAATAGCATAAATATATTTTTACAACAATTAAAATTAGTAGAGACAACTCTGCATACTCTTTATTAATTTGTTTATTCAATACTTGATCTATTTATTGCCCGCTTGATTTATCAATTGATTGCTTAATGACTTTGTTAGAGTATTAAACAAACAAATTAATAAAGAGCATGTATAAATAAATATATGTTTTTATATATATAAATACTTGTTATTATATATATATTGGTTTCTTATGATGCATAATATTTAATTTGATTTAAATTTTAATGCACCTTTTAATAAATATGTTAAATTGTTATAAAGGAGTTTTTATTTACAAGGAATAAATTTGTTCTTTTAATTAAAAATCTACATACAATTTATAGCAATTAACAAAAGTTAAAACTCTAATTTATTCAATGTCATTTCAAAAATATATATTAAATATAACGTAAACATTATATTTTTTTGTTCATTAAGTTTTTTTTATGTAACAAAAATTAATTCTTGTTTTTAATTCAAAAACTATTTCAATCCACAAAAAAAAAATAATTTTATTTTTTTTTTTAATTACCAAGAAGTATATACAATAAAATAAACAAAACAAAATAACTTTATATTTTTTTTTTTTTTTTAATTAGCATCAGTGCATGGCTAACTTGTGTATACGCGACTAGTAAACTAACTTAATGTACTATAAAATGTTAATAACATCTTTTATTAACCACAAATATAGGAATATTTATAGTATATATAACGTTTAATTTGAATTAAACAATTCTATATTGCTAAACATATATGTTTTAACCTTTACAAATGTATTCTTATTTACAAAAAATAAGTATATTTTTTTAATTAAAAACATACATATAAAATTAAGTTATAACAATTAAAAGAAATTAAACTCTAAGTTATTCAATTTTTTTCAAAATATACAAATAGAAATACGGCATAAACATTACACTTTTCATTCATTGATTTTTAATATTTCAATTAAAAATTAACAACCTCTCAATTTGATTTATTAATTGGTCGTTTAATGGCTTTGCTAGAGTATTAAACAAACAAATTAACAAAGGGCATGTATAACTAAATATACATCTATATATATATTAGT
This sequence comes from Plasmodium relictum, assembly GCF_900005765.1. Taxonomy (NCBI): domain Eukaryota; phylum Apicomplexa; class Aconoidasida; order Haemosporida; family Plasmodiidae; genus Plasmodium; species Plasmodium relictum. The sequence continues at coordinate 1,585 of NW_021628679.1, read as the reverse complement.
TTTTATACATATATATATAGTTTTTATGATACATAATATTTAATTGAGTTAAATTTTACTGCATCTTTTAATAAACTTATTAATTTATTCAATGTTATTTCGAAATATACATTGATTATAATTAAAACATTGTAAGTTTTATCTTTTATTTTTATTAGTTAAAAATATATTTTTATTTCTTAAAAATTTCCCCACAAAAAAAAAAAAAATAAACAAACAAAAAAAATATATATATTTTTATTTTTATTTTTATTAGTGCCAGTACATATTAGTTTGTACATACATATACAATAAACTAGCTTAGTGTACTACAAAAATTATAATATCTTTTGTTAATCAGTCAGTGCATGGGTAACTTGTATATATACGTATAGTAACCTAGCATATTATACTGAAAAAGGTTAACAATAGCTTTTATTAACCATTTATACATGCTCTTCATTAATTTGTTTGTTTAATACTCTAGCAAAGTTATTAAGCAGTCAATTACTAAATCAATAGTACAAAATTAATTAAATCGCCTTAAAAAAAATGAAAGTCTATAAAAGTTAAATAAAATTAACTTAAAGCAATCCACTTGCTGTCATTTTCTCTTCATTTTTCTGTCCAAAAAAAATCATCATAAAAAAAAAATATATATATATATAAATTTTGTACTAAAAAAAAAAAATTTAAATAAAAAAAATAAAAAGACATAATACAATTATAATCGAAATGTGTCAAAAAAAAACTTTTATTAGATACACCAAGTTGGTCAAGTTCTAGTAATTTAACTTTTTGCATTTAATATACTCCCAGATAAAATTTAATCTGAAATTGTAATATATTAACAATTTCATTATCCATTGATAAATTAGATAAACCATGTTCATAAACATTTGATGTTAAAGATTCCAATATCATAAAAGTCTCTACTCTAGACATTCTTTGCATCTTTGCTTTCATTTCCAATATTCTAAACCAATTAAAATAATGTTCTACATATCTATCACTGAATTTTGGAATTCCTTGTAGTATCTTATTTCTAATCTTATCTCCGTTATTTCTAACTTTAAAAACATATAGTTGGTTAAACTCTATTATATCAGCAAAAATTTCCAATCCAAGGTTTGATAATTCCTTGTTCATTTTGGACTTGCTAATTCAAGGTGGTTCTGTTTGAGTTGGTTTCGAATTTCCTGATGTCATTGTCAATTGATTTATTAATTGCCTTCTTAATAAATTTGCTGGAGTACTGATTTATTAATTGCCGTTTAATGACTTTGCTAGAGTATTAAGCAAACAAATTAATAAAGAGCATGTATAACTAAGTATACGTTTATGTATATATATTCGTTTTTATTATATATATATATATACCGTTTTCTTATGATGCATAATATTTAATTGAAGTTAAATTTTACTACATCTTTTAATAAACCTATTAACAGTTATAAATGAGTTTTTATTTACAAAGAATTAATATCTTCTTTTAATTAATTACATACAAACAATTTATAACAATTTATTAAGTCAAAATTTTATGATATTCAATGTTATTTCAAGATATACATTGAATAATACATAAACATTTCTCATATCTCTT
>NW_021628678.1:0-11475 GCF_900005765.1 Plasmodium relictum | reverse complement strand
GATGCATAATATTTAATTTGAATATTAAATTTTACTGCATCTTTTAATGGGCATGTTAAACTGTTATAAAAGAGTTTTTATTTACAAAGAATCAGTTTATTCTTTTAATTAAAAACATACATACAATTCATGACAATTAACAAAAGTCAAAACTCTAATTTATTTAACGTTATTTCAAAAATATACATTTGAATGTAACATAAACATTATACTTTTATTTCATTAAGTTTTTTTTTTATGTAACAAAAATTAATTCTCTTTTTAATTTGAACCAATATCAACCGACAATCAAAAAAAAAAAATAATTTTAATTTTTTTTTTTTTTAATTACAAAGATGTATATAAATAAAATAAACAAAAAAAAAAAAAAAAATAACTTTATATTTTTTTTTTTTTTTTAATTAGCATCAGTGCGTGACTAACTTGTATATACACTACTAGTAAACTAGCTTAGTGTACTATAAAAGGTTAATAACATATTTTATTAATGGTTTATTAATTGCCATTTAATGACTTTGCTAGAGTATTAAACAAACAAATTAATAAAGAGCATGTATAACTAAGTATACGTTTATATATATATATATATATACATATATATATTCGTTTTTATTATATATATATAGTTTTCTTATGATGCATAATATTTAATCTGAGTTAAATTTTACTACTTCTTTTAATAAACCTATTAATTGTTATAAATGATTTTTTATTTACAAAGAATCACTTATTCTTTTAATTAAAAAACATACAGACAAACTATAACAATTAATAAGGTCAAAACTTTATTTTATTCAATGTTATTTCAAAAATATACATTGAATATAACATAAACATTATTCTTTCTATATCTTAAGTTTTAATAAGTAAAAATTAATTCTCTTTTTAATTAGAACAATCGTTAACCCACAAAAAAAAAAATAATTTTTTTTTTTTATAATTACAAAAATATACATATAAATAAATAAACAAACAAAAAAAAATAACTTTATTTATTTTTTTTTCTTTTATAACTAGTGTCAGTGCATGGCTAACTTGTACGTACATAAGTAGTAAACTAGCTTAGTATACTAAAAAAGGTAAATAACATATTTTATTAACCATACTCCACCACTTAGGGGAAGTAATGATATTACTATATTTTACTCTCTTTGGCTTGTTTTATAACTTCTAACCCTTTTTGTATTTCTTTATAAATTTTTCTATCCTTATTACTCAAATCTTCTAATTGTGTAAAGTTATTTTTATCACAACTTGATTTATTAATTGGCCGTTTAATGACTTTGCTAGAGTATTGATTAGGCAGGTAATTAATAAATAAAATACAGAATAAACAAATTAATAAAGAGCATATAATGATATAACTACTGATTTTATTTATTGAAAAAATATACTGATGTTACAAATGTTTAAACTTTATCCATTTAGTTTACGAAACTAGGAACATAATGTTTTAGAAGTGTTTATTTATTTAAAAACAATCCTATTTTTATTAAAAGTTTAAATCCTCATTAAAATTATTTATTATATGTAAAATAATCATTTTAAACAAACAAAAAAAAAATATAAATTATAATTATTATCAATATTTCAGACATATATAAAAATTTAATACTAATAAAAAAAAAGAAAAATTCTTTTTATTTTTTTATTAAACTTTAAATTCAGTTTTTATTGCTTGAAAATTAATTATACATAACAAATTTTTACACGTCGCAAATATTTTTTTAATTAACCTAAAAAAAAATTAATTATAAAAATATTTTTAACGAAAAAATTAAAAAAAAAAAAAGTAATAATTTCTTTTTTTTTTTAGCTAGTGGTTAATAAAAAAATTGTTATTAATCTTTTGTAAAAATACAATGATTTACAATTTAGGAAAATAGAAGTCAGACATATACTGACGCTAGTTAAAGTAAAAAAAAAAAGTTATTTTTTTTTTGTTTTGTTTATTTTATTTATGTACATCTTTGTGATTAAAAAAAAATAAATAAAATTATTTTTTTTTTGTTGGTTGACATTTTTCGAATTAAAAAGAGAATTAATTTTTAGTTACATGAAAAACTTAATGAATGAAAAAGTATAATATTAATGTTATATTCAATGTATATTTTTGAAATAACATTGAATAAATTAGACTTTTGACTTTTGTTAATTGTTATAAATTGTATGTTTTTAATTAAAAGAATAAACTGATTCTTTGTAAATGAAAACTCTTTTATAACAGTTTAACATATCTATTAAAAGATGCAGTAAAATTTAAATTAAATTAAATATTATGCATCTGATTTATTAATTGGATATTCAAAGACTCGGATAAAAGTAAAGAATGTCCAAGTTAACATAGAGTAAATTTTAGGACTCCTTTATAATTTTGTATTATAGATTTTATTTATAATACAAAATTAATTAAATCACTAAAAATTTTAAAATTTATAAAAGTTCAAAAAAAAAAATAAAAGCAATCCACTTGCTAACCTTTTCCATTCAATTTTTTTTTTTATTTTCAAATTCTTTTTCTTTTCCCAAAAAAAATTATAAAAAAAAATAAAGAAAAATAAAAAATAAAAAAAAAGACATAATATATTTATAACCGAGATGTGTCTTAAAAAAAATATAATGAGACACATTGAGTTAGTCAAGGTTCTAATAGCTTATTTTTTTTTAGCATGCAATATTTTCCTAAAGAAGACATAGTTATTTAAATTTTAAATAATTAAAATGCATATTAATTAAGGGAAATGAATTTATTCATTGACCAGCATCATAAGAAATCATCATATGTGTAATAAAAATAAGTATATATATATTTAAAAACTTATATTTATTATACATGCTCTTTATTAATTTGTTTAATACTCTAGCAAATTCATTAAATATAAAATTAATAAATCAGTACTGTAAATAAATAATTTACAAATTATATTCTCAATTTGTATTTTTAGAATAGTTTACATTGACTCACTTATATTTTATAAAAGTTTATAATTATTAAGATAAAAGATGAGACATTCTACATGTTCTCTTTAAAAAATATACAGAAAACATGAATTTATATAATAACTAACTTTATAATATTATAATTACTAAAGAAAAAAAAAAGTTGAATTTTAATTAGCTTACATTTACGATTTAAATTAGTGAAGAAAAAGAAATTATAACATTACTTAAAGTAAATCAAATTCTCCATATTAATTTTACCAAATTCATATATAGTCTTTCATCATTAATTATTATATTTGCGTGCATTATGAAATGTATTTAAATAATATTTCTAAAGTTATTCAAATATTTGTTTTATTGAATTATTATAAAAATAGGAATATTTAAAAAGAGTAGAAAAATATATAATTCGATAAAGTTAGACTTAATACAAAGTATGTTTATACATAATTTTTATGATTCATATATATATATTTTAATATTATTTAGAGGTAAAATTATTATTTAGTTTGAATATATATATAACAAGTGAGCTCATGGAAATTATTATTAAGAAAAACTTGACTTAAATTGTTTTATAATATGAAAAAATAACTTCTATTAATAAATAAAATTAAAAATAAATATATAAATTATATTCAAATTAAATGTAAAAATAAAATTGAAACTAAATAATGAAATCGAAGTAATAAAATAAAATAAAAATTAAAAAGAAATGATAAAATAATATTAAAATTAAATATTATAACTATATCAAAAATAAATGTAAAAAATAAAATTAAAAATTTATTTAAAAATAACACTAAAAATAAATATGAAAAACTGAATTAAAAGTAAAGATAAAGATTATATTAGTAATAAATGTAAATATAATATTTAAATAAATAAATTCGGCAATAAAAACAAATTAATAATAATTTAATGCTAAAATTACTAATGAAACATTAATTTTATTATATTAAATTAATAAAAATTAGTTTATTCATTCAATTTTGTTTCTTTTTGGATAACGACGAACATCATAAATTGAAGTAGATCTTATGTATCACTTTTTTTTTAAATTTTTTCCTTTATATTTCTTATTATACAAAAAATATAAACTTCTTTATATACAAAAAAAATATATATAGCATTTGGAGAATCTGAGCATATGAAAATTTTAATTTCAATTCCATATTTGATTTATTAAATGTCCTTTTAATGTATTTTTTAAAGTTTTAAGCAAATAAATCAATAAATCAAGTACTCAATGATCAAATTAATAAAGAAAATATAGATATGCCTCTACTGATTTAGCTTGTTACAAAAGATATTTATGCTTCCAATATGTTAATTTTTATATATATATAATTTACATAACAGAGTAATTTTTTCAGAAGTATTTATTTACTTTAATAGAAAATATATCTTTAATTTTATTAAAAAGTTAAATTCTCATTAAAATTATTATGTAAAGACAAATTATAAAAAAAGACTAATAAAAACTAAATATATACAAAAGAGAAATTCTTTTTGTTTATCTCATTATAAAAAAAGATAGAATAATTTTACTGTGTTAAAATTTACTTGATTTGATGACAAACATTTTATATAAAATTTTTAGAAATTCCTTCATTTATTTTCTCATAAAAATAAAACAAATTTCTTTTTTTTTTTTTTAAATGAATAAAATGAGTTTAGCAAAAATATCTAAAAAAAAATTCTTTTTTATTATTTTTTTAAAACTAGCAAATGCATGACTAATTCATTGTTTTTCATATCAATCATTATTTTATAGAAGGTTAATAATGTTTTTAATTGATATTATATATATATATATATGTAATTTTTTTTTTTATGGTTTAGAATTAAATGGCTATAGTAACTAGTTGTAGATAGGGATTCCAATGGATATTTGAAACTGAAAAATTTAAACTTACTATTATTAATTATATATACATATTTACAAGTAAGAACATTTCATCTTTTTAATAATGGCAGTAATTATGGTCCCTTAGATTTAGATATGATTTTCTAAATAAAGCGAAATATATATATAGAATTTATTTAATACACATAAGATACACATATTTTTATTTGCATTTTCATTTTTTTTGCATTAAAAAATAGAATAAATATAAAAATATAGTATATATATAATAGGAGCGTTTATATACCGATAATTTTTTTTAATAACTTACTTTTCTTCTGTTTCTTTTGAAAATTGTATACAAGTAACATCCCACAAAAAAGAACAAAACTAAGAAAGGTAAAAAGGACGCTGCTAAATAAGTAGATGAAAGAGAATATTCTTTATGGGGTGTAGCTACATGTTTTTCTAATCTCATTAATTCTTCTGAATGTGGTTTTATTTTTTTTATGGCACTCATTTCCATACCTTCACATTGATATAAATCATCTGAACTTTTAATTTTACAAAAATAAGGAGTACAATTATCAATGAAATTATCTTTCACACAACTATTTGGGAGATATACATAGTCTGTATCTTCTTTGCTATATGGGGGATGATCTTGTAAATGAATTAATTTTCCATTAAATTTTGCATCTATACATGATAAGTGATTATTATCATCCTTTGTGCATATAGAGTATCTACAAATTTGTTCCGAACTACTTCCAATTGTTACATAATGGCATTTATCTCTACTTATATGAACATCTTTATATTTATGTCTTAAATCAAAGTGCTTGGGATTTTGTATACTATTTAAACCAATTTTACTTTTTTCGCTTTTTTTATTAGAAATATCAAAAGAATGAAATGAAAGAGTCTTTCCTATATTATTTGAACTCACTACTTCACATAAAGTTATTTTTTGGTTTACCTTTTTAATACGGCATAAAAATGTTCCGGCATGATTATTCGTATAAAGGTCTCCGAAATGATTAATACGAAGATAAAAATCATATAAAAACAAAATACCATCATCCTTATTGTTTGATAAAATAGTTATTTTAGATTTTTCTACTTTAGATAGATAAGAAGATTCATATTTAAATATATTTTTTAAAATGCTCTTTGAAATATCATCTGAAGGATATTCTACATCAACATCCTCAAATGTAGGAACACAGTGTAAAGTATGAAATTTACCTCTTCTTATCAAACATGTATTAACCTTACAATTAGTAAAGTCTTCTTCAGAATTACTACATCCTGTGTTATATAGAAGCGCCATTTTTAAAATTAATATAAGATGTATTTATTTTTCTTTTTATTTATTATTATTTTGTAATTTTTTTCTTAATATGTTTATGTAGAAATATATTTTTTTTAAATTCTTGATTTTATTTATATATTTATAAATAAAGAATTTAGAAATTTTTTAACATGACAAATTGAATAGAAATCATCAATATTAAAGAATTTTATAAATAAAAATTATGGTTTTAAGTAAATAAAAAAAAAAAAATTTTAAAGAAATAAAAAAAAAATAAAATATTTAAGGATGATCAAGAAAACACATATAAAAAGGTTGTTATAATATTACTGTTCTTAGAATTAATAAAATTACAATTATATAATATTAATTATGTTAAAAAGTAAATAAAGCAACATCATACTTTGTAGCAATTTTAATAGTTATATATAATTGATGGCATAACAATAATATAATGGCTATTTTGTAGGCAAATGAAGAAATAAAAATGAATTAAAATTGAACATGCAACAACATTTTAATATACAAATAATAATATATAAGTAAAAAACATTAAAAATAACAAAATAAAAATATATAAAACACATATATTTATATATTATTATAAAAATATGCCCAAATCAAGTTACAACTAATATAACAATGACGACAATGTAAAAAAACTGAACTTCAAAGTAATTATATAATAATTTTATGAATTAAATTTTAGTAAAATAAAATAAAAATATAATAGAATTTGCACACATGCAATAATACTTAACAAAAAATAAGATAATCAAAAATAAGTTAAAAAAAAAAAAATTAAATTAAAATATAAAATTCATATATTTATGAAGGAATTTATGTTTCAATTGTTACGGAAGTGAGTTTGAATATAAATCATAAGAATTTTAATACTGACTTAAAAATGTTTTGATTTCAAATTTACATTTTAGTAATATAGAGAAATAAAATTTATTTTATATACATGCAGATATTCCTATATATTAAAGCATTGGCTATGAAATTCCTATGCAAGAAAGTAAAAATAAATATGAAAATAATTATAATTATGGAAATATAAATTAAAATGATAGGTATATTTTAATGATGATTTGATAAAATCATCATAATGAAATTTGATATTATAAATCAAAGAAAATTAATGCAATAATTTTACTTAACATAAATAATAATATAAGAAAAAATAAAAAAAAAATTAATGAAAGTCGTATTAAGAAATTAAAGAAATGGTAAAAAAAGAAATTTTTTAAAATAGAGAGAAACATAAATAGAAATAAGTAACAAATATTTCGAATATATAATTATTCTAATAAAAATTATAATAAATAATATGGCATTTAGAGTATAACAGAAATACATTTAATAATTATATATATTAATGGATAGTCTTCATTTTAAAAACATCGTACATACAACAGGAACAAAAATAAAATAAAAGAAAAGAAAATTGAAATAAATTAAAATAAGAAGAAAATTTTTAAAAGATATATTTTTTATTTTATTCTATTTTTTTTTAGATATATATATACAGGTTTTTATATTATCATTTATATAATTATGAGCTATTTAGTTAATTTTTAATATGATTTCATATAAAGCACATTAAAAAGCGATAAGGAATAAAGAATAGTAAGTGTTTAGATTAATAGTGATAATTAAATGATCTAATTGAATTAATTGTAAATATAAAATATGAAATCAATAAAAAATAATAGGATATAAAAAAAAAAAGAATATTTGAATAAAACGTCCACAAAAATGAACAAACATATAATTATATTAAATATCTCAATATTATCACTAGAAATGCAATACAAAATCTTATATAAAAATATCCTAACTAAATTAATAAAAATAATATATGAAATAAAAAATAATAAAAGTTTTACCTGATATACATATTTCATAAATTTATATGTAAATATTGTGTTCATAAAGAAAAATATTGCATATGAAAAAGAATAATAACAATATTAACTAAAATTATATATAAATACAATGGGAATAATAATGTAATTATCTGTTAGGAATTAAAGGAATTTTTCATTCGATGAATAACATTATTTTTGGTAAAGTTCACATATTGGTAAATTAATGAAACCTAGCATATAAACGTTATTAATTGGTTTATTAATTACCTGTTTAATGATTTTGCTAGAGTATTGAACAAACAAATTAATAAAGAGCATGTATAACTAAATATACGTTTATATATATATATATATATACTTGTTTTTATTATATATATAATGGTTTCTTATAATGCATAATATTTAATTTGAATTAAATTTTACTTCACCTTTTAATAAATATGTTAAATTGTTATAAATGAGTTTTTATTTACAAAGAATAAGTATATTCTTATAATTACAAACACATACACTAAATTTATAACAAATAACAAAAATTAAGCTCTAGTTCATTCAATGTTACTTCGAAATATACACATGGAATATAACATTAATATTATGCTTTTTCATTTATTAAGTTTTTTATGCAACAAAAATTTAATTCTCTTTTTAATTCGAACCAATGTCCACCGATAAAAAAAAATAATAATTTTATTTTATTTTTTTTAATTACAAAGATGTATATACAATAAAATAAACAAAACAAAAAAAAAAATAACATTATATTTTTTTTTTTTTTAACTAGTATCAGTGCATGGTATTTTATTAATTGGATATTCAAGGACTTGGATGAAAGTAATGAATATCTAAGTTAATAAAGAGCAAATGTTAGGACTCCTTTATAATTTTGTATTATAAATTCTATTTTTATAATACAAAAAATTAATTAAATTACTTTAAGAAAATAAAAACCTATAAAAGTTAAATAAAATAAAAGCAATCCATTTGCTATCCTTATATTTTACAATCTTTATCCATAAAAAAATTCACTCTAAAAAAAAAATTAAATAAAAAAAATAAAAAAGAAGATATTATATAATCATAACAGAGATGTGTAAAAAAAAATAGTAATGAAGCACACTAAGTTGGTAAAGGTTCTAATAACTTATTGCATGCAGTATACTCCTAGATAAAGGAATAATTATTTAAGCTTTAAATAATTGTTTAATACTATGAAATTGATAACAAACATATATATAAATTTTATTAAGATAAACCTCAAACTATACATTAATTAAGGGCAATGAATTTATTCATTGACCATATGGTTGACTTCTATTTTCCTGATTGGTAACTCATTATATTTTTACAAAAAGTTAATAACAATTTTTTTGTTAACCATACTCCATCATTGGGGGGAAATAATAATATAATTCATATTTTGCTCTCTTTGGCTTGTTTCATAACTTCTAGTCCCTTTTGCATTTCTTTATCATTTTTTCTGTCCATATAACTCAAATCCTTAAATTGTGAAAGATTATTTCTATCACAAATATCGAAATAATCTTTTGGTTTTAATACACTCTTACTGTCTAATTTTCTTTTACGATGGTCCATTACTTGTATTAAGTTTCTCATTTATTTTTCATATATTTCATTAGTTTTATTATTTAATAGTTTTATCTTTGACAAGGAAATTTTTCTACGCGGGAATGACCTATGTGGTTTATATTGTTCATTCCACTATAATATTTCATTTAATTTCTCTCGTATTCGGATAATTCATAAGATATAATGTCTCTCAATTTAATCTCTTTATTCTTAATTAAAGGTTTTTCCTTTATTTTAATCAAATATTCATTCATGTTTTTTCATTGATCATTTAAATAAATAATCCTCATCTCCTTAGTTGTTTCTGGTGTTATTTTTGAAAAACTTGGACATATACAATCTATTCCATATACCGAAAAGTAAGATGTTTCTGCAATGGTACTATGAGGGATGTTATTATATATTAAAATGACGTTTCTGACTATTTGTTCAAAAGGCAAATCCTCTTTTTCATATAACATTTTAAGTATGTAGTCAAGACTTTTATGAGAACTTTCATTTATACCGTTCTCTTGTGGATAATACGCACTAGTATGATACAATTTTATCTGTAATTCATTGATAATATAATCTTTAAATTCTTATCTTATTGGTTAATAAAATTTGTTATTAACCTTTTGTAGTACACTAAGCTAGTTTACTACTTGTGTACGTACAAGTTATCCATACACTGACGCTAGTTAATAAAAAAAAAAAAAGAAAGTTATTTTTTTTTGTTTGTTTAATTAAAAATATATACATCTTTGTAATTAAAAAAAAAATATATAAATTATTATTTTTTTTTTTGTGTTTTTTGACTTTTATGTTTTAAAAATTAAAATAAGAATAAATGTTTACTCATTAAAACTTAAGAGATAAAAGAATTATGTTTATGTAATATTCAATGTATATTTTTGAAATAACATTGAATAAAATAAAGTTTTGACTTTATTAATTGTTATAGTTTGTCTGTATCTTTAATTAAAAGAATAAGTAATTCTTTGTAATTAAAAACTCATTTATAACAATTAGTAAGTTTATTAAAAGAGGCAGTAAAATTTAACTCAGATTAAATAGTATGCATCTGGTTAATAAAAGGTATTATTAACCTTTTGTAGCATGCTAAGCTAGTTGCTAGTTGTATACGTACAAGTTAGCCATGCACTGACGCTAGTCCTATATATATAAAAAAAAAAAAAAAAATAAAGTTATTTTTTTTTTGTTTGTTTATTTATATATATATACATCTTTGTAATTTAAAAAAAAAAAAAATTAAATATATTTTTTTTTTTTTTTTTGGGAAGAGTTTTTTGAATGAAATGTTATGTTATAATATGTTTTAATTTTTAGTGTAAATAAAAATTAAAAGAAAGAAATGTTATGTTATGTTATAATATGTTTTAATTTTTAGTGTAAATAAAAATTAAAAGAAAGAAATGTTATGTTATGTTATGTATGTTTTAATTTTTAGTGTAAATAAAAATTAAAAGAGAGAAATGTTAACTTATTAAAAACTTAAGAGATAAGAGAAATATTTATGTATTATTCAATGTATATTTTTGAAATAACATTGAATATCATAAAATTTTGACTTAATAAATTGTTATAAATTATTTGTATGTTTTTAATTAAAAGAAGATATTAATTCTTTGTAAATAAAAACTCATTTATAACTGTTAATAAGTTTATTAAAAGATGCAGTAAAATTTAACTTCAATTAAATATTATGCATCATAAGAAAACTATATATATATAGTCAAAACGAATATATATATATATATATATATATATATATATATGTGTATACTTAGTTATACATGCTCTTTATTAATTTGTTTGTTTAATACTCTAGCAAAGTCATTAAACGGGCAATTAATAAATCAGCATCATAAGAAAACTATATATATATAGTCAAAACGAATATA